>NC_142949.1:3629598-3707098 GCF_046866305.1 Octopus bimaculoides
GAGATTGTATCAATCCATAACCACTTTCTCTCCTCGGAAGATATATTTGCTCAATATAAACTTGCTTTTGTGAGCCACGTACGTTCGGTTCATTTCAGATGTTGACATCAAATTCTGTATCTCAGAGGAAGAGGAGCTTATAATCTTGAGGCTGTACGTGATTACATGAATGGTTAACGTGCCTATGGCATCAATCTTGTTTGGAATGGAGTGCATTAAAATCAGTTTTCTGAATAGTTCTTACACTCCGATCGCATTTTTTACAAAAAACGTCTCCCATTCGTAAACGTTTAGTTCCATCGACTTAATGATTGTTTTGATAATGACACAAGTTAAAGGCAGCTTTCAGTAGGCCGGATAGGGTTCTTTTGACAGTCTTCCGCACAGGTAGATAGAGATATGGCTTTTAATGTGGTTCGAAAAGACGTTACAGAAACATTGGTATACTTGTGTTAAGCTCGTGTCACATCAAAAATTCGTCAATTTCTTTCTATAATCTAGTTATCTATCTGTCTGCGTGCATAGGTATATATATATATATATATATATATATATATATATATATATATATATATATATATATATATATATATATATATATGTGTGTGTGTGTGTGTGTACGTGTGTGTGTGTGTGTGTGTATGTATGTGTGTGTGTGTGTGCGTGTGCGTGTGTGTGTATCTGTACATGTATGTATGTATAAACAAAAGGTCCAGCGGCAGCAGAACATGCAAAAAAAATGCATTGATTATGCGTGTTCAATATTACATATATATATATATATATATATATATATATATATATATATATATATATATATATATATAACAAATAGTAAATGAGTATATGCATATATACGTACAGGTATGTGCATACCGACATCCACCTGTATGTATAGGTGCATATCTGGGTACAGGACATTGCAAACAAACGTAGACGAGAACACACGAGCCACATAGAGAACATCTCCTTCATCAGCCACCCACGTTTTAACACCGGCGTTTCGACGAGCTTGGGCAGGACGCATCGCTAAAACGGCTCGTCCCATGGATCGCAGATTAAATTTGTATACGCAAATTAAATCTAGCCATGGAGGAATGTAGTGGCGGACAAAAAACAAGACAGGAAAACAAGCAGAAAAGGCTTTACGGCCAGACGAGTAATATATATATATATATATATATATATATATATATATATATATATATATACATATAAACACATATATAAATCTGTGTGTGAATGTATGTATAAAGGATGACCTATCTATGTAATTTTCGATCAATATATATATATATATATATATATATATATATATATATATATATACAGACATAAAGCACACATATATGTACATATATGTGTGTGCCTCTGTGTGTGTGTGTGTGTGTGGAACAAATAAAGTTCTTCGGGGACAAGCGCAATATTTTTCAAATACAAACAACAAATATTCATATATACATATATATATATACATGTGTGCGTGTGTGTATCTGAGTGTGTGTATGTATGTGCAGAGGTACGCGTATGCAAATACATTGACATAGTAAAATAGGGCATGGGTTAATATAAATATTCTTTCAGAAGAATTGTTGTATATGATCATGTGTATGGACGTGACAATATCTATAGAAATACATGTTTAAATGCTTTCCTAGAATATGTAAGATTTAGCTTTGCTTGGTTATGAGTAATGATGTGCTGTGACCACGCATACGTTTGCAGCTAACTGTAACACTTGCAACAGTAACTCCATATTTGCAACAAACATCAGCGTAAACATTGAGACGAAAAAAATTCATATATATGGGTTTGTATATAAATATATACCTAGTGTGATATATTTGATAGATACATTAATATATAGATAGAAACGTACATGTCCGATGGATGTATTTATTCATATATATATATATGTATATATATATATATATATATATATATATATATATATATATATATATATATATAGTTATATATATAGTTATATATATATGTATGTATATACATAAATGTATGTATGTTTGCAACTACGTATGAGTGACGGTATGTCCAGATAGATTCATACATATCCCATGTATATATTTATCTATGCATAAATGTTTACGAGTATATACATAAACTTGTATATATATACATATATATATGAGTGTGTGTGTTGTGTTTGTGTGTGTATGTACTATGTATATATATATATGTATATATATATGCATATATATGTGCATGTATATATATATGTATACATGTATATATATATACATGTATATGTGTATAAATGTATGTATACATATATATATAGATATATATTTATTGTATATGGACATATGTTCATATTTGCATATATATGTATATATATTTCTCTCTCTCTATTATGTATATGTATATATATTTATATATATACATTCATATAGTGTGTGTGTATGTATAAGCTTATGTATATGTTTATAAACATATACACGTATATGTATATGTGCATACATGTAGGTGTGTGACTGTATATTTGAGGTTGTTTATATATTTTGTATGTGTAAGCTTGTGCCTGGTTGCGATTGTACGTCTGCATGAACACCTACATTGTGAGAACATTCCAGTTTAAAATAATTTCTCGTGAAATATTTTTCTCCTGGGAATGAATTGGAAAATGTAATTAATATCCAAAATTGAATTTGACATAAAAACATTACAATCCAGGAGAGATAAATTAAACATAAATTGAAAAATACATATGAAAATTCACATATGTAGCCATGCCACATAAATGTTTGTATAACGCCTAACAGATTTTATTGTACACATAAACACGCGCATATACCCATAACCGGGCTCACATTTATATGAGTATTTCTGCATTTGTGTGTGTCTGTGTATATATATATATAATCTTATACATACCTACCTCTAGGTATACATGTATATACACACACACATATATATATATATATATATATATATATATATACATACATAGATGCATACATACGTATACATATGCAAGTATACATGGAGATAGGTATATAAACACACAGATGGACTCGTACTTAGATCGTTGTATTGCTAGTACATCGATATATATATATATATATATTTATAGGGAGAAATATAGAATATTCGAAGGTTGGGTTGAAATGTGCAAACACACACACTTAGACAAAGACACACACAAGCTTCCACATATATATATGTAAGTGCGTGTTTCTGTGTGTGTGTTTGTATTGGATTTATAACGATACATATTCTAATGTAAATGCACGTCAATTATTTCCCATCTATAAATATAAGATATATATATATATATAATATAAGAAAGATAGTTACAAATATATATATGTATGTAGGTAGGTATAAATGTAAATATTAATGCATATACGCATGTATGTGCATCTGCATTTTCATTGCAATGAGTATATTTTCGATATTTTCTTTGCAACATTGTAAATAAACACTCTGAATGTGTTAAAATGTTAGAAAGCTAAAAACTGTTTGTGAAATATATTTTGATGTTAGACAAAAATCAACGTTGTTTTTAAATGGTTCTGTTCTCTCGGCAATAACGACACATATAATAAACATACATAAAATTGTATGCGGATGACATATAAATATATGATCTCTGTGTTATGTGCACGCATGCGCGTTGTTATTCGTGCCGCTGAATGTGTGTATAACTGAATTGTCTATGTGTTCGTATATGCCAAATCACGGAACATAACATAACCTCTCTTCAATATATATGATGAACATTGATTTGAAATTATCTAATTTAAATGATCGTATTCTACGTTCCTATACATATGCACAGCCTTTCTTATATATATATACATGAGCGGCTATACACACACATATATATATATATATATATATATATATATATATATATATATATATATAATAAATAAATAAAAGCAGACTGTTTCTTACACAGTGGTATGCAATGGTGTACAAGTAGAATAAACTGGAATATACTGCGTCTTGAATTTAAAAAACTGTTTCCAACGCACGAAATGCGTAAAATAACTGAAAGAAGCAAAAGATATAGGTACGTGTGTGTTTTATGTTAATAACACCTATACGGTAGTGTTTTTCTATTCACCAGAGAGAATGGAGCCTTGACCAAGAGGAAATGATGTCATCAGACAGTATCCAACGTTCATTGGGTGATGCGACCCTTAACCTTAATACCCTCCTGTTGCTGATTCTGCAGAGGTGGGCAATTTACTGCTCCTTATCTCCTTGCTCCCAGCTTAACTGCTCTCTCTTGGTCCAAACCCAACAAGAGGCTCTTTCAGCTGCCTCTCCCATTCTGCACACAGACACTCCTCGCTCCTTATCTTCCGTTCCAATGCCTGTAAGCATCCCTCATGCTGACTGAGCCGGGAATCCCCTTCTGCGAACCTCGACTGCGAACATCCATACTTCCTGTCCCTCTCCCTGCAATCTTGCAGAAGACTCTTATATCTGTATATATATATATATATATATATATACATACATATACGTGTGTGTATAGGAAGGTGTTTTATAAACACATAATGCAGTGTATTCCAGTTTATTCGACATTTACATCGTTTTGGAGAAAACAATATTCATCTGCTGTCATTCGTACCAGGAATAAATAGAACCTGGGCACACACACCCTCCCATTGCATATGATGCAAATAACCATTTTGGGGAAACGGATGTAGTTTAGAAGCGAGATAATGTGTAGGTTTTGCTCATCATACACTAAGTGTAGCAGAAACCACATTATTTCCTGAACATAGAATGGAAGGTGATTGTCTGCATATTTGCCTAAGTTTCTCATTATCTGTCGTACATCTCTTCACCAACAAACCCTTTCGAGTTCGTCACGCAAATGCGGAATCTTAATCATGTATATCTTGATATCAAATGTTTCATGAATATCTTGTAAGCTATGTTTGACATCGAATATTTATCGGAGACTGGTCTTTATAAATATCTATACATGTATGTACGTATTCATGTGTGTGTGTGCGTATATATATATATATGTATATATATATATATATATATGTATATATATATATATATATATATATATATATATATATATACACACCCACATAGAGGCACACACATACATGTATAGATATTTATGAGGACCAGTCTCTGAGAGAGAAAAGATGTTGCGCAGTTGGAATGTAGATGACACATCCCATGCCACATGATAAGCTTCTGGAAAGGTAACGTATTTTTAATGTTCTACATACAGATGTTTCACGTTATCGGCTTCTTAATTTCTCTTCCTGAACAACGTTCGTTTCCCAACATTGTTAAATTAGCATTTCTCATAAAGACTATGTCATCCAGTTATTATTGATGGTATAAATATGGCTTTGTGAAGGCGCATGACTCGGTGGTTAGAGAATCGGTTATAGGAGTTCTACTCCTGGACCGGTCGGTGTGTTGTATTATTAAGTAAGACATTTAATTTCCCGTTGTTCCAGTTCAGTGAACTGTCGAATTGAATTGAGACGTCACTTAAGCGAAGCTGTATCGTCCTTTGCTTTTCCCTTGAGCAACATATGTAGCGTGGAGAGAGAAAACGATATACATGGGGGACTGCTGGTCTTCAATAAACAAACTTCCCCGGACTTGTGCCTCGGAGTATAACTTTTTAGTTGCAATCCCGTGGTTATTTTTAACTGAGGGGTATTTTACATTAAATGACTTCATAATCTTTTATATAGAATCTAAAATGTTCGAAGTAATTCTTCAACGTCATCCCCCTCTCTCTCCCTCTCTCACTTTCTGTCTCTCCATATCCATCTCTCTCTCCCTCTCTCACTTTCTGTCTCTCCATATCCATCTCTCTCTCTATCTCTCTGATTTTCCTAGGGACATTTACTTCGGCAGGACAGCTGACTTATATGATGGCACATACATGTGTTTGCTAATACTAAGCAAATATATCCGACCAGGTAAGCTTGAACTCGGTAGATGCTTTACTGAGGATGTTCCAGCAATATTCCCTGTGTCGATATATGTGTGTTTCAGTTGCTGGAGTTTCTCTGTTGTGATCACAGGATAATTTATATATCTTATAGCTTTTTGTGCTTGTTTTTTTTTAGTGACTCTCTAATATCACGTTACCAGGTAGAATCCTGACGGCATTTATGGGCTGGTGCTGATGATATGCATGATATGTTTCACAGACATTTGGCATATCAATCTTTTGGATTGCAAATTTATAAACTTCAAACTTAGATGCCATGTAACGGCCGTAGTCCAAGAAAAAATTGCATCTCATGTGGAAATGGTTGTCAACTTCAAGTCTTCGATAACCCTGAGAATAAATTATTTGCCATGTGCTGTGTGTTTAAATTACTCACACACACACATACACACACACGCATATATATATATATATATACTGCACAGAACGTCATTGGAACCGAGAGTTGTAATGTGAAAAATAATATTTATTTAAAAATCCAAAATGATATTATACATGTAAATAGGTCCTTGAGATATCATTAAGCTGAGTGCTTCTCAGTACGGTTATCGGGACATTTATGAATTGAATTCGATCGCTGTTGCCTCATCAGACCCATTCTTGATATTCAACAAGATTTACATGTATCATTGCATTGTTATCAGTTATATATAGCTAGACATTCATAGAAAATGCATGGTCGTATAAGGGTTCGAAAACCTTATCATTAATCATCTTTTACTCTCCTAATGACAGATTTTATACCCTTTAATCACGTTCTTCATGCGTTTTGATAAACTACAGAAAAAATTGCAGGTGTCTGAAAGACACTAAAACCTATGAATGAAGCGATTATGGGGCATCATAGGTTAACTCAGAAACAATGTGTATTAAGAAAATATATAATTATGCATTAAAATTTTACCATCATTTTATCTTCTGTATTTGACGACCAATTTTGATATTTTAAAACTTATTTAGACGTTTGTTCCAAATTTTTATGGAATTAGTTAATTGTTTCTGTGGTTTTATATATTTATTGATTGATTTCAGCAGGAAATCTAGTTTATTGGGGGCAATTATTCTCTGTAAGAAATCATAATAAAAGCAATTAAATGCTAACGCATCTATGGGGATTTAATCGTGTATATGTGTGCATGTATGCCTGTGTAAATATGTGTGTGTGCATGACTGTCCACGTGTGAGTCTATGAGTGTATCTTCGTGTGGACAATTCACATCTTCTATACTTTCAATTGTTAACTTTGTGCAATAATCTCACGAGGCGACAGGAAAAGCACACATACGAACGGCTTCGTCATACCTTATTTCGTTCTCTCTTCCACTCTCTATCTTTACTATCTTTTTCAATCTTTCTCTGCACACACACACACACACACACACACACACACACACACACACACACACACACATATATTATATAAAGCAGCAACATCCTCTTTTAAGTGGTGATAAGTTTTACCTTTTGGTATTAATACCGACTCCATCACTTTAATAATTATATATATATATATGTGTGTGTGTGTGTGTGTGTGTGTGTGTGTGTGAAGGTTGGTATGTGAAAGCACATGGTTGGATGTATAAAAGATAATAAGAGTGAAAAAACTACAGAAGGCTTGTGTTACATGGTTAAAGTATATATTTAAATTATGCCAGAAAAATGTCATAAAATCTGTTTGGTATATAAACATTGTACTTTGAGGAATAACCGGTTTCGTGTTGTCTTTTCAAATTTCTCTACTTCATTGTAACGTGTTCGCTCCACATATATATATATATATATATAGGTATATGTGTATATATACGTATATGTATATCTATGTATATGCAGATATATATATATATATATATATATGTGTGTGTATGTATGTTTATATATGCATGTATATGTGTATACATATGTACATGTATGTATATATGTTTATATATGTATGTATATATGCATAAATATATATACATATGAAACAAATTAAAGGTATATTCACACACACACACACACACACACACACACACACACACACACATATATATATATATAGACAGGGATATTGCATTGTATATGTTGTGTACAATCAGATGTATGACCGCTAATGTTGATTTTATAGGTCCATTTGGATTATCATTATCAAGTGCACTTTCCTGTATAATTATACACCTACCACGACAGAGGTTGATATAATCCCAGATGTTTAAAGATCGAATTGCGCTTGGAATATCCGATGCAAATATTGAAGAAACCATAATGTGGAAAGTTAAAAAAGAACGAATGATATAAACTTGTATTTATTCTAATTACTCATAGATGCACACACACATAACCAACCACAAACACACACTCAAACCAACATACATATATGTATATTTATGCGTGTATGTATGTGTGTATGACTGACTGTGTGTGTGCGTGTGTGTTTCCCCTTATCTTTAGTTATAATAAAAAGGATTCTCTATTAGCCTGTGAATAACGCTATGCTTACTTAAATTATTCAGCCATCTGACGACAGCCTACCTGACCGAAACTTCGAGATCATTGTCAATAACTTCCCTGTTTAAGTATAATTGATATATATATAAATAAATATATATATATATAAATATATATATAAATAAATATATATATATATATATATATATATATATATATATATATATATATATATATATATATATATATGAGAATCTAAGGATTGGAGAAAACGCATGTTATAATTGCATACTTTATTCCTACATATGTTTCAAAGGATTACAACCTGTGTGATCCATAGGGATCTTTGATATTAAAATTGTAACCTTCTCATCAGGGAAATCATGGAAATCATCTTAAAGTAAGACATTATGTCTTACCTTTAAGATGATTCCCATGCTTTCCCTGATGAGAAGGTTACAATTTTAATATCAAAGATCGTTATGGATCACACAGGTTGTAATCCTTTGAAACATATGTAGGAATAAAGTATGCAATTATAACATGCGTTTTCTCCAATCCTTAAATTCTTAAATATACTCAAATACCCAACGAACGAACGAACGAACAAACGAACGTATGTACGTACGTAGGTACGGACAAATGAATAAACGAACGAAAGCTTACGTACGTACATTCATAAGAACGAACGAACGAATGAACTAGCAATCGAACGCACGTACGTACGTAGATAAGTGCGTATGAATGAACGAACGATTGTACGTACGTACGTACGTATGTAAATAGGTACCTATGTACGTACGTACGAATGAACAAACGAACGTACATATACACGTACGTACAAACGAACGATCGAACGAACTAACTAGCTAGAGAATGAACCAACTAACGAACGAACGTACGTACATATGTATGTGTGTACGAATGAACGAACGAACGTAGGAACGTACGTTCCTGCGTAGGATCGAACGAACGAAAAATTAACGAACGAACGAACGTAAGTACGTACGAATGTGCGCCCGAACAAACAAAAATCGAACGAACGAACGTATGTACGTGCGAGAGTACGAACGCACGACCGAGCGATCGAAGGAACGAACGAAAGGACGAACGTACGAAAGTATGTACGTACGAACGAACGATCTTACGTACGTACGTACATACGAAGGAACGAACGAATGAACTAGCGAACGAACGAACGAACGTACGTACGTACGTTCGTAAATAGGTACCTAAGTACGTACGTACGAATCAACAAGCGAACGTACATACGTACGTACGTACAAACGAACGAACGTAAGTACATACGAATGTCCGAACTAACGAACGTACAAACGAAACATCGAACGGACGAACGTATGTACGTACGTACGAACGAACGACCGAACGATCGAAGGAAGGAACGAACGAAAGGACGAACGTACGCAAGTATGCACGTACGAATGAACGATCTTACGTACGTACGCACATACGACCGAACGAACGAATGAACTATCGAACGAACGAACGTCCGTACGTAGATAAGTGCGTATGAACGAGCGAGCGAGAGAACGAAAGTACGTACGAACGTATGTACGTGAATAGGTACCTAAGTACGTACATACGAATGAACATACGAACTTACGTACGTACGTACAAACGAACGAACGAACTAACTAATTAAAGAATGAACCAACGAAAGATCTAACGAACGAACGGACGAAAGAAAAAACGTACTTACTTACGAACGAACGAACGGACGATCGAACGAACGAACGTAGGAACGTACATTCGTACGTATGAACGAACGACCGAACAAGCTAACGAACGACGTATGTACGTACGTACGATGGACGAGAGAACTAACCAACGAACGTATATACGTACGTACCTACGTATGTGCGAATGATTTATCGAACGAAGGACCGAACGTACTTTCGTACGAAAGAACGAACGTTCGAACGATCCAACGAACGAACGAGTGAAACAACGAAGGTACATACTTACGAACGAACAACTTATGAACGAACGTACGTATGTACAAAGGAACGAACGAACGTACCTATGTACGTAAGTAAGTAGGTACGAACGAAAGAACGACCCAACGATCGAACGAACGTACGAACGTACCTTCGTATGAACGAACGATAGAACGAACGAATGAAAGTGCGCCCGTACGTACAAACGAACGTACGTACGTACGAATGCACAATGAACGAACGTACGAACGAAAAAACGAACGTAGGTATGTACGTACGTAAGTACGAAAGTAATTACGTACGAACAATCGAACGATCGTACAAACGTATGTACGTACGAACGAAAGAAAGAACGAATGAATGAACGAACAAAAGAACGAACGAACGAACGAATGAATGAACGATTGAACGAACGAACGTAAGTACGTACGAACATACGAACGAACGACCGAACGATCGAAGGAACGAACGAAAGGACGAACGTACGTTAGTATGTGCGTACGAACGAACGATGTTACGTACGTACGTACATACGAACGAACAAACGAACGAATGAACTAGCGAACGAACGAACGTACGCACGTAGCTAAGTGCGTGTGAAAGAACGAGCTAACGAACGAATGTACGTACGTACGTATGTAGGTGAATAGGTACCTAAGTACGTACATACGAATGCATATACGAACGAATGATCGAACGAACAAACGTACGTATGTACGTAGGAACAAACGAACGAACGAACGACCGGACGTACTTTCGTATGTACGAACGAAAGAAAGAACGAACGATTGAACGAACAAAAGAACGAATGAATATGCGTACGTACGAACAAACATACTTACGTACTTACGAATGCACAATGAACGAACGAAAGAACGAACGTACGTACGAATGACCGAATGAACGAACGAACGAACGAACGTACGTACGTATGTACGTACGAACGAATGAATGGACGATTGAACGAACGAACGTACGTACGTACGAACATACGAACGAACGATCGAAAAAACGAACGAACGAACGAATGAACTAGCGAACGAACGAACGTACGCACGTAGATAAGTGCGTATAATAGAACGAACGAACGAACGAACGAATGTACTTACGTCCGTATGTACGAACGAACGAACGTACGTTTGTTCGTTCGATCATTCGTTCGTTCGTGCGTACGTACGTTCTTTCGTAATACGTACGTACATACGTTCGTTCGTTCGTTCGTTCGTAAGTACGGACGTAAGTACATATGTTTCTTTCATCCGTTCTTTGGTTAGTTCTTTCGTTGGTTCATTCTTTAGTTAGTTCGTTCGTTCATTCGTTTGTACTTACGTTCGTATGTTCATTCGTATGTACGTACTTAGGTACCTATTCACGTACGTACATTCGTTCGTTCGCTCGTTCTTTCATACGCACTTATCTACGTGCTTACGTTCGTTCGTTCGCTAGTTCATTCGTTCGTTCTTTCGGTCGTATGTTCGTACGTACGTACGTACGTACGTTCGTTCGTTTGTTCAATCGTTCATTCATTCGTACGTTCGTTCGTTCTTGTTTCGTTCAATCATTCGTTCCTTCTTTCATTCGTACGTTCGTTCGATCGTTGGTTCGTGCGATCTTTCGTTCGTACGTACGTACGTTCGTTCGTAAGTTCGTTCGGAAGTACGTTCTTTCTTTCGTTTGTTCGTTCATTCGTACGTCCGTACGTTCGTTCGTTCCTTCATTTGTACATACGTACGTTCGTACGTAAGTTCTTTCGCTCGTAAGTACGTACGTGCATTCGTTGTTTCACTCGTTCGTTCTTTCGTTCGTTTGTCCGATCGTACGTACGTTCGAACGTTCGATCTTCCGTTCGTACGTACCAAAGTACGAAAGTACGAAAGTGCGAAAGAACGTAAATATGTCGTTCGTTAGTTCGTTCGTTCATACGTACGAATGTACGTTCCTACGTTCGTTTTTTCGACCGTTCGTTTGTTCGACCGTTCGTTCGTTCATTCGTACTTACGTACGTATATACGTGCGTTAGTTCATTCGTTCGTTCGTAAGTACGTACGGAAGTTCGTTCGTTCGCTAGTGCATTCGCTCGTTCGTTCGTATGTGCGTTCGGACGTAAGATCGTTCGTTCTTACGTGTATACTTGCGTACGGACGTAAGATCGTTCGTTCGCACGTGTATACTTGCGTACGTTCGTCCTTTCGTTCGTTCCTTCCTTCGATCGTTCGTACATACGTACGTACATACATTCGTTCGTTCGTTCATCAGTACATATGAACGTACGCACAAACGTACGTTCGTTTGTTCTTTGGTTCTTTCATTCGCTCGTTCTTACGCACGCACGTACGTACGTACGGTCGTTCGTACGTACGTACGTACATACGTATGTACGTACATACATATGTAAGTACGTACGTACGTTCGTTCCATCGATAGATTTTTCGTTTACTCGTTCTTTCGTTAGTTCGTTCCTTCCTTCCTTCCTACAAACATACGTAACTTCCTTCCTACAAACATACGTAACTTCCTTCCTACAAACATACGTTCTTTCGCAATACGTACGTACATACGTTCGTTCGTACGCAAGCACGTACGTTTGTACGTTCGTACGTACGTATCTTCCTTCGTTCAATCGTTCATTCTTTCGTTCGTTCCTACATACGTGCGTTCATTCCTTCGTCCGTTCGTTCGTACGTACGTTCTTTCGTAATACGTACGTACATAGTACGTTCGTACGTTCGTTCGTTCGTTCAATCGTGCATTCGTTCGTTCGTACGTACATTCGTTCGTTCGTTCATTCGTTCGTACTTACGTACGTGCGTACATTCTTTCGTTCATTGTGCATTCGTACGTACGTAAGTACGTTTGTTCGTTAGTTCGTACGTACGCCTATTCATTCGTTCTTTTGTTCGTTCAATCGTTCGTTCTTCCTTTCGCTCTACGTAATTACGTACGTACATAGGTACGTGCGTTCGTTCGTTCATTCGGAAGTACGATCTTTCTTTCGTTCTTTCGTTCATTCATACGTAAGTTCGTTCTTTCGTTCGTACATACGAAAGTTCATAAGAAAGTTCGTTCGTTCGTTTTTCGTTCATTCGTTCCTACGTACATACGTACGTTTGTTCGTTCGATCATTCGTTCGCTCGCTCGATCGTACGTACGTACGTTCTTTCGTAAAACGTACGTACATACGTTCGTTCGAACGTTCGTTGGTACGTTCGTTCGTAAGTACGTACGTAAGTACATATGTTTCTTTCGTCCGTTCGTTCGTTAGTTCTTTCGTTGGTTCATTCTTTAGTTAGTTCGTTCGTTTGTACTTACGTACGTATGTACGTTCGTATGTTCATTCGTATGTACTAACTTAGGTTCCTATTCACGTACATACGTACGTACGTACGTACGTACTTCGTTCCTTCGTTAGTTTGATCGTTGGTTGTTCCTTCGTACGTTCGTACGTACGTACGTTTGTTCGTTCAATCATTCGTTCGTGCATACGTTCATTCGTCCGTTCATTCCTTCGTCCGTCCGTTCGTTCGTTCGTACGTACGTTCTTTCGTAATACGTATGTACATACGTCCGTACGTATGTTCGTTCTTACGTTCATTTGTACGAATGTACGTACGATTGTTCGTTCTTACGTACGTACGTGAATAAGTACCTAAGTACATAAATAATGAACCAACGAACGAACGGACGAAAGAAACATATGTAATTACGTACGTACTTACGTATGTACGAACGAACGTACGAACGATCGTATGTACGTACGTATTACGAAAGAACGTACGTACGATCAAACGAACGAATGATCGAACGAACAAACGTACGTATGTACGTAGGAACGAATGAACGAACAATCGACCGAACGTACTTTCATATGTACGTGATTAAGTACCTAAGTACGTAAATACGAATGAACACATAAACGTAATTACAAACGAACGAACGAACTAACTAAAGAATGAACCAACGAAAGAACTAACGAAAGAACGGACGAAAGAAACATATGTACTTACGTCCGTACTTACGAACGAACGAACGTACGTTCGTCCGTTCGTTCGTTCGATCGTACATACGTTCGTTCGTTCGTCAGTACGGACGTAAGTACATATGTTTCTTTCGTCCGTTCTTTCGTTAGTTCTTTCGTTGGTTCATTCTTTAGTTAGTTCGTTCGTTCGTTCGTTTGTACTTACATCCGTATGTTCATTCGCGTGTACGTACTTAGGTACCTAAACACGTACATACGTACGTATATTCGTTCGTTCGGTCGTATGTTCGTACGTCCGTATGTACGTTCCTTCGTTCAATCGTTCGTTCGTTCGTTCTTTTTTTCGTTCAATCATTCGTTCATTCTTTCATTCGTACGTACATACGTTCGTTCGTACGTACATACGTTCGTTCGTACGTACATACGTTCGTTCGTACGTACTTACGTACGTACGTACGTTCGTTCGTACATAGTACGTTCGTTCGTTCGTAAATACGTACGTTTGTTCGGTCGGAAATACTTTCTTTCTTTCGTTCGTTCTTTCGTTCGGTTGTTCTTTCGTTGGTTCGTTCATTCGTTCCTACTTACGTACGTGCGTGCGCACGTACGTACGTTCGTTTCTTCGTTCATTGTGCATTCGTACGTACGTACGTTCGTTTGTACGTTCGTACGTACGCACTTTCATTCGTTCGTTCTTTTGTTCGTTCATTCGTTCGTTCTTTCTTTCGTTCGTACGAAGATATGTTCGTACCATCGTTCTTTTGTTCGTAGCTACTTACTTACGTACATAGGCACGTTCGTTCGTTCCTTTGTACATACGTACGTTCGTTCGTGAGTTCCTTCGCTCGTAAGTACGTACGTATATACGTTCGTTCGTTTGCACGTACGTAGGTTCTTTCGTTCTCTCGTCCATCGTACGTACGTACATATGTCGTTCGTTAGTTCGTTCGTTCATATGTACGAACGTACGTTCCTACGTTCGTTCGTTCGACCGTTCGTTCGTTCATTCGTACATACGTACGTATATACGTGCGTTAGTTCATTCGTTCTTTCGTAAGTACGTACGTAAGTACGTTTTTTCTTTCGTCAGTTCGTTCGTTCGTGAGTTCCTTCGCTCGTAAGTACGTACGTATATACGTTCGTTCGTTTGCACGTACGTAGGTTCTTTCGTTCTCTCGTCTTTAGTTAGTTCGTTCGTTCGTACGTACGTATGTACGTTCGTATGTTCATTCGTATGTACGTACATTCGTTCGCTCGATCATCCGTTCATACGCATTTATCTACGGACGGACGTTCGTTCGTTCGCTAGTCCATTCGCTCGTTCGTTCATAAGTGCGTACGGACGTAAGATCGTTCGTTCGTACGTGTATACGTGCGTACGTTCGTCCTTTCGTTCGTTCCTTCCTTCGATCGTTCGGTCGTTCGTACATATGTACGTGCATACGTTCGTTCGTTCGTTCATCAGCACATATGAACGTACGCACAAACGTACGTTCGTTCATTCGCTCGTTCTTACGTACGTACGTACGTTCGTTCGGTCGGTCGTTCGTACGTACGTACATAAGTATGTACGTACATACGTTCGTTCATTCCATCGACAAATTTTTCGTTCACTCGTTTTTTCGTTAGTTCGTTCGTTCCTTCCTTCCTACGTACATACGTACCTTTGTTCGTTCGACCGTTCGTTCGTTCGTTCGTACGTTCTTTCGTAATACGTACGTACATAACGTTCGTTCGTACGAAAGCACGTACGTTTGTACGTTCGTACGTACGTACGTATCTTCTTTCGTTCAATCGTTCATTCTTTCGTTCGTTCCTACATACGTACGTTCATTTCTTCGTCCGTTCGTTCGTTCGTACGTACGTTCTTTCGTAATACGTACGTACGTACGTACGTTCATACGTTCGTTCGTACGTTCGTTTGTACGAAAGTACGTACGTTTGTTCGTATGTACGTACATTCGTTCGTTCAATCATGCATTCGTTCGTTCGTTTGTTCGTTCATTGTGCATTCGTACGTACGTACGTTCGTACCTTCATTCGAACGAACGACCGAACGATCGAAGGAAAGGACGAACGTACGTTAGTATGTACTTACGAACGAACGATGTTACGTACGTACGTACATACCAACGAACGAACGAACGCGCGTAGATACGTGCGTATGAACGAGCGAACGAACGAATGTACGTACGTACGAATGCACAATGAACGAACAAACGAACGTACGTACGCACGCACGGACGTACGTAAGTAGGAACGAATGAACGAACCACCGAACGAACAACCGAAAGAACGTACGTACGTACGTACGAATGATCGAACGAAAGAGAGAACGTACGTACGTACGTACGAATGATCGAACGAAAGAGAGAACGTACTTCCGAACGAACGAACTACGTATGGACGAACGAACGAAGTACGTATGTACGTACGAACGAACGATCGAACGAACCAACGATCGAATGAACGTACGAACGTATGTACGTACGAATGAAAGAACGAACGAATGAACGAATGATCGAACGAACAAACGTACGTATGTACGTAGGAACGAACGAACATACGTACTTTCGTATGTACGAACGAAAGAACGAACGCACTTCCGAATGAACGAACGAACTTATGAACGCACGTACCTATGTACGTACGTAATTACGTACGAACCAAAGAAAGAATGAACGATTGAACGAACAAAAGAACGAATGAAAGCGCGTACGTACGAACGAACTAACTAACGAACAAACGTACGTACGTATGTACGAATGCACAATGACGTAAGTACGAACGAATGAACGAACGCCAGAACGAACGTACGAACGTATGTACCTCGTATGTATGTATGTACGAACGAACGAACGGACGACCGAACGAACGTACGGTCGTTTGTAAATATAAACAAAAGAAAGAACGAATGAATAAATGAACGAACAAACGAACGAACGTTCGTACAAAAGAACGTACGAAAGAACGTATGTACATACGTATTACGAAAGAACGTACGAACGAAGGAACGGACGGACGAAGGAATGAACGTACGTACGTAGGAACGAACGAAAGAATGAAAGATTGAACGAAAGAAGTTACGTACGTTCGTACGTACAAACGATCGAACGTATGTACATACGTATTACGAAAGAACGTACGTACGTACGAACGAACGAAAGGTCGAACGAGTGATCGAAAGAACAACCGTCCGTATGTACGTAGGAAGGAAGGAAGGAACGAACTAACGAAAAGACGAGTAAACGAAAAATCTATCGATGGAACGAACGAACGTACGTACGTACATACTTATGTACGTACATACGTACGTACGAACGAACGTACGTACGTAAGAACGAGCAAATGAACGAACCAAAGAACAAACGAACGTATGTTTGTGCGTACGTTCATATGAACGAATGAACAAACGAACGTATGTACGTAAGTATGTACGAACGTTCGAACGATCGAAGGAAGGAACGAACGAAAGGACGAACGTATACAAGTATGCACGGACGAACGGACGCTCTTACGTACGTACATACGAACGAACGAACGAGCGAATGAACGAATGTACGTACGTACGTACGTACGCACATACGTTAGTACGTACGTAAGTACGCACACACGTGAGTACGTACGTACGTGAGTACGTACGTACGTAAGTACGCACACACGTGAGTACGTACGTACGTAAGTACGCACACACGTGAGTACGTACGTAAGTACGCACACACGTGAGTACGTACGTAAGTACGCACACACGTGAGTACGTACGTAAGTACGCACACACGTGAGTACGTACGTAAGTACGCACACACGTGAGTACGTACGTAAGTACGCACACACGTGAGTACGTACGTACGTACGCACACACGTGAGTACGTACGTACGAACGCACACACGTACGCACGTACGTGAGTACGTACGTACAAACGAACATACGTACGTACGTACGTACGTATGTACGAACGATTTATCGAACGAACGAAAGGAGGGACGTTCGAACCTACGTACGATTCAAAGAAAGAAAGAACGAAAGAATGAACGAGTGAAACAACGAACATACGTACGAACATACGAACGAACGTACGTACATACGTGCGTATGTACAAAGGAACGAATGAACGTATCTTCGTACGACCGAAAGAACAAACGAATAAACGAACAAAAGAACACACGAATGAAAGTGCGAACGTACGTACGTACGAATGCACAATGAACGAACAAACGAACGTACGTACGTACGCACGTACGTAAGTAGGAACAAATGTACGAACGACCGAACGAACGAACGAAAGTACTTTCGTACGTACGGACAAAAGAACGAAGTACGTACGAACGAACGAACGAACGAACGAACGGACGAACTTACAAACGAACGAACGTATGTACGTACGTAAGTAGGTACGAACGAAACAACCAACGATCAAACGAACGTACGAACGTATGTACGTACGAACGAATGAACGAACAAAAGATCGAACGAACGAACGAATGAATGAACGATTGAACGAACGAACGTACGCACGTACGAACGAACGATCGTACGTACATTCGTACAAATGAACGTAGGAACGAACATATGTACGGACGTATGTGCATACGTATTACTAAAGAACGTACGTACGAACGAACGAACGGACGGACGAAGGAACAAACGAACGATAAAACTAACGAAGGAACGAATGTACGCACGTACTTATGTACGTGAATAGGTACCTAAGTACGTCCATACGAATGAACATACGAACGTACATACGTACGTAAGTACAAACGAACGAAATAACTAAAGAATAAACCAACGAAAGAACTAACGAACGAATGGACGAAAGTAACATATGTACCTACGTACGTACGAACGTACGAACGAACGTATGTACGTACGTATTACTAAAGAACGTACGTACGTACGATCGAACTAACGAACGGATGATCGAACGAACAAACGTACGTATGTACGTAGCAACGATTGAACGAACAAACGAACGAACGAACGAACGACCGAACGTACTTTCGTATGTACGAACGAAAGAACGAACGAGCGTACGTATGAATGAACGAAAGAACGAAAGAAATAACGTACTTCCGAATGAACGAACGAACGGATGTACCTATATACGTACGTAATTACGTACGAACGAAAGAAAGAACGAACGATTGAACGAACAAAAGAACGAATGAATATGCATACGTACGAACTAACGAACAAACGTACTTACGTACGTACGAATGCACAATGAACGAAAGAACGTACGTAAGTACGAACGAATGAACGAACGAAAGAACGAACGTACGTACGAATGACCGACTGAACGAACGAACGAACGACAGAACGTATTTCGTACGTACGAATGAAAGAACGAACGTACGTACGTACTTACGAATGAATGAACGCTACAACGAACGAACGTATGAACGTATATACATACGAATGAATAAATGAACGAACAAAAGAACGAAAAAACGAACGAACGTACGTACGAACGAACGAACGAACGAATGCACGATTGAACGAACGAATGTACGTACGAACGTATGTACGTGAATAGGTACCTAAGTACGTACATACGAATGAACATACGAACCTACATACGTACGTAAGTACAAACGAACGAAATAACTAAAGAATAAACTAACGAAAGAACTAACGAACGAACGGACGAAAGTAACATATGTACCTACGTACGTACGAAGGTACGAACGAACGTATGTACGTACGTATTACTAAAGAACGTACGTACGTACGATCGAACTAACGAACGGATGATCGAACGAACAAACGTACGTATGTACGTAGCAACGAATGAACGAACAAACGAACGAACGAACGAACGACCGAACGTACTTTCGTATGTACGAACGAAAGAACGAACGTGTGTACGTATGAATGAACGAAAGAACGAAAGAAATAACGTACTTCCGAATGAACGAACGAACGCATGTACCTATGTACGTACGTAATTACGTACGAACGAAAGAAAGAACGAACGATTGAACGAACAAAAGAACGAATGAATATGCATACGTACGAACTAACGAACAAACGTACTTACGTACGTACGAATGCACAATGAACGAAAGAACGTACGTAAGTACGAACGAATGAACGAACGAAAGAACGAACGTACGTACGAATGACCGACTGAACGAACGAACGAACGACAGAACGTATTTCGTACGTACGAATGAAAGAACGAACGTACGTACGTACTTACGAATAAATGAACGCTACAACGAACGAACGTATGAACGTATATACATACGAATGAATAAATGAACGAACAAAAGAACGAAAAAACGAACGAACGTACGTACGAACGAACGAACGAACGAACGAATGCACGATTGAACGAACGAATGTACGTACGAACGTATGTACGTGAATAGGTACCTAAATACGTACATACGAATGAACATACGAACTTACGTACGTACGTACAAACGAACGAACGAACTAACTAAAGAATGAACCAACGAAAGATCTAACGAACGAAACGTACTTACGTACGTACTTACGGACGAACGTACGAATGAACGAACGAACGAACGGACGAACGTACGAATGAACGAACGAACGATCGAGCGAACGAACGTAGGAACGTACATTCGTACGTATGAACGAACGACCGAACAAGCTAACGAACGACGTATGTACGTACGTACGATGGACGAGAGAACTAACTAACGAACGTATATACGTACGTACCTATGTATGTGCGAATGATTTATCGAACGAAGGACCGAACGTACTTTCGTACGTACGAACGAAAGAACGAACGTTCGAACGATCCAACGAACGAACGAAAGAACGAACGAGTGAAACAACGAAGGTTCATACTTACGAACGAACAACTTATGAACGAAAGTACGTATGTACAAAGGAACGAACGAACGTACCTATGTACGTAAGTAACGTACGAACGAAAGAACGACCCAACGATCGAACGAACGTACGAACGTACCTTCGTATGAACGAACGATAGAACGAACGAATGAAAGTGCGCCCGTACGTACAAACGAACGTACGTACGTACGAATGCACAATGAACGAACAAACGACCGAACGTACTTTCGAACGTACGAACGAAAGAACGAACGTACGTAGGTATGTACGTACGTAAGTACGAAAGTAATTACGTACGAACAATCGAACGATCGTACAAACGTATGTACGTACGAACGAAAGAAAGAACGAATGAATGAACGAACAAAAGAACGAACGAACGAACGAATGAATGAACGATTGAACGAACGAACGTAAGTACGTACGAACATACGAACGAACGACCGAACGATCGAAGGAACGAACGAAAGGACGAACGTACGTTAGTATGTGCGTACGAACGAACGATGTTACGTACGTACGTACGTACATACGAACGAACAAACGAACGAATGAACTAGCGAACGAACGAACGTACGCACGTAGATAAGTGCGTATGAAAGAACGAGCGAACGTACGTATGTAGGTGAATAGGTACATAATGACGTACATACGAAGGAACATACGAACGAATGATCGAACGAACAAACGTACGTATGTACGTAGGAACAAACGAACGAACGAACGACCGAACGTACTTTCGTATGTACGAACGAAAGAACGAACTTACGAACGCACGTAACTATGCACGTACGTCATTACGTACGAACGAAAGAAAGAACGAAAGATTGAACGAAAAAAAGAACGAATGAATATGCGTACGTACGAACAAAATTACTTACGTACTTACGAATGCACAATGAACGAACGTACGTACGAATGAACGAACGACCAAACGAACGACCGACCGAACGAACGAACTACGTACGTACGTACGTTCGTTCGTTCGTACGTAAGTACGTACGAACAATCGAACCAACGATCGAACGAACGTACGAACGTATGTACGTACGAACGAATGAATGAACGATTGAACGAACGAACGTACGTACGTACGTGCGAACATACGAACGAACGATCGAACGAACGAACGTACGCACGTAGATAAGTGCGTATGAAAGAAGGAACAAACGAACGAACGAATGTACATACGTACGTACGTATGTACGTGAATAGGTACCTAAGTACGTACATACGAAAGAACATACGAACGCAATTACAAACGAACGAACGAACTAACTAAAGAATGAACAAACGAAAGAAATAACGAAAGAACGGGCGAAGGAAACATATGTACTTACGTCCGTACTTACGAACGAACGAACGTACGAACGAACGTACGTTTGTTCGTTCGATCATTCGTTCGTCCGTTCGTTCGTTCGTAAGTACGGACGTACGTACATATGTTTCTTTCATCCGTTCTTTCGTTAGTTCTTTCGTTGGTTCATTCTTTAGTTAGTTCGTTCTTTCGGTCGTATGTTCGTACGTACGTACGTACGTTCGTTCGTTCAATCGTTCATTTATTCGTTCGTTCTTTTGTTCGTTCATTCTTTCGTTCGTACGTTCGTTCGATCGTTGGTTCGTTCGATCGTTCGTTCGATTGTTCGTACGTACTTACGTACTGACATACGTACGTTCGTTCTTTCGTTCGTACCTACGAAAGTACTTTCGGTCGATTGTTCGGTCGTTCGTTCTATTTTTCGTTCAATCATTCGTTCCTTCTTTCATTCGTACGTACATACGTTCGTTGGTTCGTGCGATCTTTCGTTCGTACATACGTACGTTCGTTCGTAAGTTCGTGCGTTCGGAAGTACTATGTTTCTTTCTTTCGTTCGTTCATTCGTACGTACGTACGTTCGTTTGTTCGTTCATTGTGCATTCGTACGTACGTACGTTCGTTTGTACGTTCGTACGTACGCACTTTCATTCTTTCATTCTTTTGTTCTTTCATTCGTTCGTTCTTTCTTTCGTTCGTACGAAGATATGTTCGTACGTTCGTTCGATCGTTCTTTCGTTCGTACCTACTTACTTACGTACATAGGCACGTTCGTTCGTTGCTTTGTACATACGTACGTTCGTTCGTAAGTTCCTTCGCTGGTAAGTACGTACGTACATTCGTTCGTTCTTTCGTTCGTTTGTTGGATAGTACGTACGTTCGATCGTTCGTTCGATAAATCGTTCGCACATACATACGTACTTACGTACGTATATATGTTCGTTCGTTTGTTCGACCGTTCGTTCGTTCATTCGTACTTACGTACGTATATACGAGCGTTAGTTCATTCGTTGGTTCGTTCGTAAGTACGTACGTAAGTACGTTTTTTCTTACGTTCTTTCGTTGGTTCATTCTTTAGTTAGTTCGTTCGTTCGCTAGTGCATTCGCTCGTTCGTTCGTATGTGCGTACGGACGTAAGATCGTTCGTTCGTACGTGTATACTTGCGTACGTTCGTTCTTTCGTTCGTTCCTTCCTTCGATCGTTCGTACATACGTATGTACATACGTTCGTTCGTTCGTTCATCAGTACATATGAACGTTCGCACAAACGTACGTTCGTTTGTTCTTTGGTTCTTTCATTCGCTCGTTCTTACGCACGCACGTACGTACATACGTTCGTTCGGCCGTTCGTACGTACGTACATACGTATGTACGTACATACGTATGTAAGTACGTACGTACGTTCGTTCCATCGATAGATTTTTCGTTTACTCATTCTTTCGTTAGTTCGTTCCTTCCTTCCTTCCTACAAACATACGCACCTTTGTTCGTTCGACCGTTCGTTCGTTCGTACGTACGTTATTTCTTAATACGTACGTACATACGTTCGTTCGTACGCAAGCACGTACGTGTGTACGTTCGTACGTATGTATCTTCTTTCGTTCAATCGTTCATTCTTTCGTTCGTTCCTACATCCGTATGTTCATTCCTACGTCCGTTCGTTCGTTCGTACGTACGTTCTTTCGTAATACGTACGTACATAGTACGTTCGTACGTACATTCGTTCGTTCAATCGTGCATTCGTTTGTTCGTTCTTTTGTTCGTTCATTTATTCATACGTATGTACATACGTTCATACGTTCGTTCGTTGGATCGTTCATTCATTCGTACGTTCGTTCTTTCGTTCGTACGTACGAAAGTTCGGTCGTTCGTTCGTTCAGTAGGTCATTCGTCCGTACGTTCGTTTTTTCGTTCGTTCATTCGTTCGGACTTACGTACGTGCGTACGTTCTTTCGTTCATTGTGCATTCGTACGTACGTTTGTTCGTTAGTTCGTACGTACGCCTGTTCATTTGTTCTTTTGTTCGTTCAATCGTTCGTTCTTCCTTTCGCTCGTACGTAATTACGTACGTACATAGGTACGTGCGTTCGTTCGTTCAGTCGGAAGTACGTTCTTTCTTTCGTTCATTCGTTCATTCATACGTAGGTTCGTTCTTTCGTTCGTACATACGAAAGTACGTATGGTCGTTCGTTCATTCGTTGCTACGTACATAAGTACGTTTGTTCGTTCGATCATTCGTCTGTTCGATCGTACGTACGTACGTTCTTTCGTAATACGTACGTACATACGTTCGTACGTTCGTTCGTAAGTACGTACGTAAGTACATATGTTTCTTTCTTTCGTTGGTTCATTCTTTAGTTAGTTCGTTCGTTTGTACTTACGTACGTATGTACGTTCGTATGTTCATTCGTATGTACTTACTTAGGTACCTATTCACGTACATACGTACGTACGTACTTCGTTTCTTCGTTAGTTTTATCGTTGGTTGTTCCTACGTACGTACGTTTGTTCGTTCAATCATTCGTTCGTGCATACATTCATTCGTTCGTTCATTCGTTCGTTCATTCCTTCGTCCGTCCGTTCGTTCTTTCATACGTACGTTCTTTCTTAATACGTATGTACATACGTCCGTACGTATGTTCGTTCTTACGTTCATTTGTACGAATGTACGTACGATTGTTCGTTCGTACGTACGGACGTTCGTTCGTTCAATCGTTCATTCATTCGTTCGTTCGTTCTTTTGTTCGTTCATTCATTCGTTCGTACGTACATACGTTCGTAAGTTCGTTGTTTGGTTCGTTCGTACGTACTTACGTACGTACGTTCGTTCGTACGTACGTTCGTTCGTAAGTTCGTTCATTCGGAAGTACGTTCTTTCGTTCGTTCGTACATACGTTCGTTCATTCGTTGGTACGTACGAAAGTAAGTTCGTTCATTTGTTCCTATTACGTACGTGCGTACGTACGTACGTTCGTTTGTTCGTTCATTGTGCATTCGCACGTACGTACGTTCGCACTTTCATTCGTACGTACGACCGAACGATCGAAGGAACGAACGAGAGGACGAAAGAAAGAACTTACTTCCGATTGAACGAACGAACTTATGAACGCACGTACCTATGTACGTCCGTAATTAGTTGCGAACGAACAAAAGAACGAATGAATATACGTACGCACGAACTAACGAAGAAACGTACTTACGTACGTACGAATGCACAATGAACGAACGAACGAATGAACTAGCGAACGAACGAACGTACGCACGTAGATAAGTGCGTATGAAAGAACGAACGAACGAATGTACGTACGTACGTATGTACGTGATTAGGTACCTAAGTACGTAGTTACGAATGAACACATGAACGTAATTACAAACGAATGAACGAACGAACGAACTAACTAAAGAATGAACCAACGAAAGAACGGACGAAAGAAACATACATACTTACGTCAGTACTTACGAACGAACGAACGTACGAACGAACGTTCGTTTGTTCGTTCGATCATTCGTTCGTCCGTTCGTTCGTTCGATCGTACGTACGTTCTTTCGTAATACGTACGTACATACGTTCATTCGTTCGTAATTACGGACGTAAGTACATGTTTCTTTCGTCCGTTCTTTCGTTAGTTCTTTCGTTGGTTCATTCTTTAGTTAGTTCGTTCGTTCGTACTTACGTCCGTATGTTCATTCGTGTGTACGTACTTAGGTACCTAATCACGTACATACGTACGTATATTCGTTCGTTCGGTCGTATGATCGTACGTACGTATGTACGTTCCTTCGTTCAATCGTTCGTTCGTTCGTTCTTTTTTTCGTTCAATCATCATTCGTTCCTTCTATCATTCGTACGTACATACGTTCGTACGTTCGTTCGTACGTACTTATGTACGTACGTACGTTCGTACATACGTACCTTCGTTCGTTCGTAAATACGTACGTTTGTTCGTAAGTTCGTTCGTACGGAAATACGTTCTTTCTTTCGTTCGTTCTTTCGTTAGGTTGTTCTTTCGGTGGTTCGTTCATTCGTTCCTACTTACGTACGTGCGTGCGTACGTACGTACGTTCGTTTGTTCGTTCATTGTGCATTCGTACGTACGTACGTTCGTTTGTACGTTCGTACGTACGTACGTTCGTTTGTACGTTCGTACGTACGCACTTTCATTCGTTCGTTCTTTTGTTCGTTCATTCGTTCGTTCTTTCTTTCGTTCGTACGAAGATATGGTCGTACGATCGTTTTTTCGTTCGTACCTACTTACTTACGTACATAGGCACGTTCGTTCGTTCCTTTGTACATACGTACGTTCGTTTGTGAGTTCCTTCGCTCGTAAATACGTACGTACATTCGTTGTTTCACTCGTTCGTTCTTTCGTTCGTTTGTTGGATCGTACGTACGTTCGAACGTTCGATCCTCCGTTCATACGTACGAAAGTACGTTCGGTCGTTCGTTCGATAAATCGTTCGCACATACATACGTACGTATATACGTTCGTTCGTTCATTCGTACATACGTCCGTATATACGTGCGTTAGTTCATTCGTAAGTACGTACGTAAGTACGTTTTTTCTTTCGTCCGTTCTTTCTTTCGTTGGCTCAGTCTTTGGTTAGTTCGTTCGTTCGTAAGTACGTATGTACGTTCGTATGTTCATTCGTATGTACATATATTCGTTCGCTCGCTCGTCCGTTCATACGCATTTATCTGCGTACGGAAGATCGTTCGTTCGCTAGTGCATTCGCTCGTTTGTTCATATGTGCGTACGGACGTTAGATCGTTCGTTCGTACGTGTATACTTGCGTACGTCCGTCCTTTCGTTCGTTCCTTCCTTCGGTCGTTCGTACATACGTACGTACATACGTTCGTCCATACGTACGTACATACGTTCGTTCGTTCGTTCATCAGTACATATGAACGTACGCACAAACGTACGTTCGTTCATTCGCTCGTTCTTACGTACACACGTACGTACGTACGTTCGTACGTACGTACATACGTATGTATGTACATACGTTCGTTCATTCCATCGACAGATTTTTCGTTTACTTGTTTTTTCTTTAGTTCTTTCGTTCCTTCTTTCCTACGTACATACGTACCTTTATTCGTTCGACCGTTCGTTCGTTCGTTCGAACGTTCTTTCGTAATACGTAAGTACATACGTTCGGTCGTACGAAAGCACGTACGTTTGTACGTTCGTACGTACGTACGTATCTTTCGTTCATTCTTTCGTTCGTTCCTACATACGTACGTTCATTCCTTCGTCCGTTCGTTCGTTCGTACGTACGTTCTTTCGTAATACGTACGTACATACGTTCGTTCGTACGAAAGCACGTACGTGTGTACGTTCGTACGTACGTACGTATCTTCTTTCGTTCAATCGTTCATTCTTTCGTTCGTTCCTACATACGTACGTTCATTCCTACGTCCGTTCGTTCTTTCGTACGTACGTTCATTCGTTTGTTCGTTCTTTTGTTCATTCGTATGTACATACGTTCATACGTTCGTTCGTTGGATCGTTCATTCATTCGTTCATTCATTCGTACGTTCGTTCTTTCGTTCGTACGTACGAAAGTTCGTTCGTTCGTTCGTTCGTTCAGTCGGTCATTCGTTCGTACGTTCGTACGTTCTTTCGTAATACGTATGTACATACGTCCGTACGTATGTTCGTTCTTACGTTCATTTGTACGAATGTACGTACGATTGATCGTTCGTACGTACGTACGTTCGTTCGTTCAATCGTTCATTCATTCGTTCGTTCTTTTGTTCGTTCATTCATTCGTTCGTACGTACATACGTTCGTAAGTTCGTTCGATCGTTGGTTGGTTTGTTCGTACGTACTTACGTACGTACGTTCGTTCGTTCGTAAATACGTACGTATGTACGTACGTTCGTTCGTAAGTTCTTTCATTCGGAAGTACGTTCTTTCGTTCGTTCGTACATACGTTCGTTCTTTCGTTCGTACGTACGAAAGTAAGTTCGTTCATTTGTTCCTATTACGCACGTGCGTACGTACGTACGTTCGTTTGTTCGTTCATTGTGCATTCGCATGTACGTACGTTCGTACTTTCATTCGTACGTACGACCGAACGATCGAAGGAACGAACGAGAGGACGAAAGAAAGAACTTACTTCCGATTGAACGAACGAACTTACGAACGCACGTACCTATGTACGTGCGTAATTAGTTGCGAACGAAAGAAAGAAGGAACAAAAGAACGAATGAATATACGTACGCACGAACTAACGAAGAAACGTACTTACGTACGTACGAATCCACAATGAACGAACGAAAGAACGAACGTACGTACGAATGACGAATGAACGAACGACCGAACGATCGACCGAAAGTACTTTCGTAGGTACGAAAGAAAGAACGAACGTACGTATGTAAGTACGTAAGTACGTACGAACAATCGAACGAACGATCGAACGAACGTACGAACGAAAGAATGAACAAACGAATGAATGAACGATTGTACGAACAAACGTACGTACGTACTAACAAACCAACGAACGAACGAATGAGCTAACGAACGAACGAACGTACGCACGTAGATAAGTGCGTATGAAAGAACGAACGAACGAATGTACGTACGTACGTACGTACGTATATACGTGATTAGGTACCTAAGTACGTACATACGAATGAACACATGAACGTAATTACAAACGAACGAACGAACGAACGAACTAACTAAAGAATGAACCAACGAAAGAACTAACGAAAGAACGGACGAAAGAAACATACGTACTACGTCCGTACTTACGAACGAACGAACGTACGAACGAACGTGTGTTTGTTCGTTCGATCATTCGTTCGTCCGTTCGTTTCTTCGATCGTACTTACGTTCTTTCGTAATACGTACGTACATACGTTCATTCGTTCGTAATTACGGACGTAAGTACATGTTTCTTTCGTCCGTTCTTTCGTTAGTTCTTTCATTGGTTCATTCTTTAGTTAGTTCGTTCGTTCGTATTTACGTCCGTATGTTCATTCGTGTGTATGTACTTAGGTACCTAATCACGTACATACGTACGTATATTCGCTCGTTCGGTCGTATGTTCGTACGTACGTATGTACGTTCCTTCGTTCAATCGTTCGTTCGTTCGTTCTTTTTTTCGTTCAATCATCATTCGTTCCTTCTATCATTCGTACGTACGTACGTTCGTACGTTCGTTCGTACGTACTTATGTACTTACGTACATTCGTACATACGTACCTTCGTTCGTTCGTAAATACGTACGTTTGTTCGTAAGTTCGTTCGTACGGAAATACGTTCTTTCTTTCGCTCGTTCTTTCGTTCGGTTGTTCATTCGGTGGTTGGTTCATTCGTTCCTACTTACGTACGTGCATGCGTACGTACGTACGTTCGTTTGTTCGTTCATTGTGCATTCGTACGTACGTACGTTCGTTTGCACATCGTACGTACGCACTTTCATTCGTTCGTTCTTTTGTTCGTTCATTCG
Source organism: Octopus bimaculoides (assembly GCF_046866305.1). Classification (NCBI taxonomy): domain Eukaryota; kingdom Metazoa; phylum Mollusca; class Cephalopoda; order Octopoda; family Octopodidae; genus Octopus; species Octopus bimaculoides. The sequence continues at coordinate 3,659,536 of NC_142949.1, forward strand.
TTCGTTCTTTCTTTCGTTCGTACGAAGATATGGTCGTACGATCGTTCTTTCGTTCGTACCTACTTACTTACGTACATAGGCACGTTCGGTCGTTCGTTCGATAAATCGTTCGCACATACATACGTACTACGTACGTATATACGTTCGTTCGTTCATTCGTACATACGTCCGTATATACGTACGTTAATTCATTCGTAAGTACGTACGTAAGTACGTTTTTTCTTCCGTCCGTACGTTCTTTTGTTGGCTCAGTCTTTGGTTAGTTCGTTCTTTCGTAAGTAAGTATGTACGTTCGTATGTTCATTCGTATGTACGTACATTCGTTCGCTCGCTCGTCCGTTCATACGCATTTATCTGCGTACGGAAGTTCGTTCGTTCGCTAGTGCATTCGCCCGTTCGTTCATATGTGCGTACGGACGTTAGATCGTTCGTTCGTACGTGTATACTTGCGTACATCCGTCCTTTCGTTCGTTCCTTCCTTCGGTCGTTCGTACATACGTACGTACATACGTTCGTACATACGTTCGTCCATACGTACGTACATACGTTCGTTCGTTCATCAGTACATATGAACGTACGCACAAACGTACGTTCGTTCGTTCATCAGTACATATGAACGTACGCACAAACGTACGTTCGTTCATTCACTCGTTCTTACGTACGTACGTACGTACGTACGTTCGTACGTACGTACGTTCGTACGTACGTACATACGTATGTACGTACATACGTTCGTTCATTCCATCGACAGATTTTTCGTTTACTCGTTTTTTCGTTAGTTCTTTCGTTCCTTCCTTCCTACGTACAAACGTACCTTTGTTCGTTCGACCGTTCGTTCGTTCGTTCGTACGTTCTTTCGTAATACGTAAGTACATACATTCGGTCGTACGAAAGCACGTACGTTTGTACGTTCGTACGTACGTACGTATCTTCTTTCGTTCATTCTTTCGTCCGTTCCTACATACGTACGTTCATTCCTTCGTCCGATCGTTCGTTCGTACGTACGTTCATTCGTTTGTTCGTTCTTTTGTTCGTTCATTTATTCATTCGTATGTACATACGTTCATACGTTCGTTCGTTGGATCGTTCATTCATTCGTACGTTCGTTCTTTCGTTCGTACGTAGGAAAGTTCGTTCGTTTGTTCGTTCAGTCGGTCATTCGTTCGTACATTCGTTCTTTCGTTCGTTCATTCGTTCGTACTTACGTACGTGCGTACGTTCTTTCGTTCATTGTGCATTCGTACGTACGCAAGTACGTTTGTTCGTTAGTTCGTACGTACGCCTATTCACTCGTTCTTTTGTTCGTTCAATCGTTCGTTCTTTCTTTCGCTCGTACGTAATTACGTACGTACATATGTACGTGCGTTCGTTCGTTCATTCGGAAGTACGTTCTTTCTTTCGTTCTTTCGTTCATTCATAGGTAGGTTCGTTCTATCGTTCGTACATACGAAAGTACGTACGGTCGTTCGTTCGTTCGTTTGTTCGTTCATTCGTTGCTACGTACATACGTACGTTTGTTCGTTCGATCATTCGTTCGTTCGATCGTACGTACGTACGTACGTTCTTTCGTAAAACGTACGTACATACGTTCGTTCGTACGTTCGTTGGTACGTTCGTTCGTAAGTACGTACGTAAGTACATATGATTCTTTCTTTCGTTGGTTCATTCTTTAGTTAGTTCGTTCGTCTGTACTTACGTACGTATGTACGTTCGTATGTTCATTCGTATGTACTTACTTAGGTACCTATTCACGTACTTCGTTTCTTCGTTAGTTTTATCGTTGGTTGTTCCTTGGTACGTTCGTACGTACGTACGTTTGTTCGTTCAATCATTCGTTCATGCATACGTTCATTCGTTCGTTCATTCCTTCGTTCGTTCGTTCGTACGTACGTTCATTCGTAATACGTATGTACATACGTCCGTACGTATGTTCGTTCTTACGTTCATTTGTACGAATGTACGTACGATTATTCGTTCGTACGTACGTACGTTCGTTCGTTCAATTGTTCATTCATTCGTTCGTTCGTTCTTTTGTTCGTTCATTCATTCGTTCGTACGTACATACGTTCGTACGTTCGTTCGATCGTTGGTTGGTTCGTTCGTACGTACTTACGTACGTATGTACGTTCGTTCGTTCGTTCGTAAATACGTACGTATGTACGTACGTTCGTTCGTAATTTCGTTGATTCGGAAGTACGTTCTTTCGTTCGTTCGTACGTACGTTCGTTCTTTCGTTCGTACGTACGAAAGTACGTTCGTTCATTTGTTCCTATTACGCACGTGCGTACGTACGTACGTTCGTTTGTTTGTTCATTGTGCATTCGCACTTACGTACGTTCGCACTTTCATTCGACCGAACGATCGACGGAACGAACTAGATGACGAACGTACGTTAGTATGTACGTACGTCTGTACATACGAACGAACAAACGACCGAATGAACTAGCGAACGAACAAACGTACGCACGTAGATAAGTGCGTTTGAAAGAACGAGCGAAGGAACGAATGTAGGTACGTAGGTGAATACGTACCTAAGTACGTACATACGAATGAACATACGAACGTACATACGTACGTAAGTACAAGCGAACGAACTAACTAAAGAATGAACCAACGAACGAACGGACGAAAGAAACATATGTACTTACGTACGTACTTACGTATGTTCGAACGAACGTACGAACGATCGTATGTACGTACGTATTACGAAAAACGTACGTATGTTCGATCGAATGAACGAATAAACGACCGAACGTACTTTCGTATGTACGAACGAAAGAACGAACGTACGTACGTATGAATGAACGAAAGAAAGAACTTACTTCCGATTGAACGAACGAAATTACGAATGCACGTAACTATGTACGTGCGTAATTAGGTGCGAACGAAAGAAAGAACGAAGAAAAGAACGAATGAATATACGTACGCACGAAATAACGAACAAACGTACTTACGTACGTACGAATGCACAAAGAATGAACGAAAGAACGAACGTACGTACGAATGACCGAATGAACGAACGACCGAACGATCGACCGAAAGTACTTTCGTAGGTACGAACGAAAGAACGAACGTACGTATGTAATTACGTAAGTACGTACGAACAATCGAACGAACGATCGAACGAACCAACGATCGAACGAACGTACGAACGAAAGAATGAACGAACAAAAGAACGAACGAATGAATGAACGATTGTACGAACAAACGTACGTACGTACGAACGAACGAACGAACGAACGAACGTACGCACGTAGATAAGTGCGTATGAAAGAACGAACGAACGAACGAATGTACGTACGTACGTACGTACGTACGTATGTACGTGATTAGGTACCTAAGTACGTACATACGAATGAACACATGAACGTAATTACAAACAAACGAACGAACGAACTAACTAAAGAATGAACCAACGAAAGAACTAACGAAAGGACGGACGAAAGAAACATACGTTCTTACGTCCGTACGAACGTACGTTTGTTCGTTCGATCATTCGTTCGTCCGTTCGTTCGTTCATTTGTTCCTATTACGCACGTGCGTACGTATGTACGTTCGTTTGTTCGTTCATTGTGCATTCGCACGTACGTACGTACGACCGAACGATCGAAGGAACGAACGAGAGGACGAAAGAAAGAACTTACTTCCGATTGAACGAACGAACTTACGAACGCACGTACCTATGTACGTGCGTAATTAGGTGCGAACGAAAGAAAGAACGAACAAAAGAACGAATGAATATACGTATACACGAAGTAACGAACAAACGTACTTACGTACGTACGAATGCACAATGAACGAACGTACGTACGAATAACCGAATGAACGAACGACCGAACGATCGACCGAAAGTACTTTCGTAGGTACGAACGAAAGAACGAACGTACGTATGTAAGTACGTAAGTACGTACGAACAATCGAACGAACGATCGAACGAACCAACGATCGAACGAACGAACGAACGAACTAACTAAAGAATGAGCCAAAGAAAGAACGGACGAAAGAAACATACGTACTTACGTCCGTAATTACGAACGAACGTACGTTTGTTCGTTCGATCATTCGTTCGTCCGTTCGTTCGTTCGATCGTATGTACGTACGTTCTTTCGTTAAACGTACGTACATACGTTCGTTCGTACCTTCGTTGGTACGTTCGTTCGTAAGTCCGTACTTAAGTACATATGTTTCTTTCTTTCGTTGGTTCATTCTTTAGTCAGTTCGTTCGTCTGTACTTACGTACGTATGTACGTTCGTATGTTCATTCGTATGTAGTTACTTAGGTACCTATTATCGTACTTCGTTTCTTCGTTAGTTTTATCGTTGGTTGTTCCTTCGTACGTTCGTACGTACGTACGTTTGTTCGTTCAATCATTCGTTCATGCATACGTTCATTCGTTCGTTCATTCCTTCGTCCGTCCGTTCGTTCGTTCGTACGTACGTTCATTCGTAATACGTATGTACATACGTCCGTACGTATGTTCGTTCTTACGTTCATTTGTACGATTGTTCGTTCGTACGTACGTACGTTCGTTCGTTCAATCGTTCATTCATTCGTTCATGCATACGTTCATTCGTTCGTTCATTCCTTCGTCCGTCCGTTCGTTCGTTCGTACGTACGTTCATTCGTAATACGTATGTACATACGTCCGTACGTATGTTCGTTCTTACGTTCATTTGTACGATTGTTCGTTCGTACGTACGTACGTTCGTTCGTTCAATCGTTCATTCATTCGTTCGTTCGTTCTTTTGTTCGTTCATTCATTCGTTCGTACGTACATACGTTCGTACGTACATACGTTCGTACGTTCGTTCGATCGTTGGTTGGTTCGTTCGTACGTACTTACGTACGTATGTACGTTCGTTCGTTCGTAAATACGTACGTATGTACGTACGTTCGTTCGTAAGTTCGTTCATTCGGAAGTACGTTCTTTCGTTCGTTCGTACATACGTTCGTTCTTTCGTTCGTACGTACGAAAGTACGTTCGTTCATTTGTTCATATTACGCACGTGCGTACGTACGTACGTTCGTTTGTTCGTTCATTGTGCATTCGCACTTACGTACGTTCGCACTTTCATTCGACCAAACGATCGAAGGAACGAACGAGAGGACGAACGTACGTTAGTATGTACGTACGTCTGTACATACGACCAAATCAACTAGCGAACGAACAAACGTACGCACGTAGATAAGTGCGTATGAAAGAACGAGCGGAGGAACGAATGTACGTACGTAGGTGAATAGGTACCTAAGTACGTACATACGAATGAACATACGAACGTACATACGTACGTAAGTACAAGCGAACGAACTAACTAAAGAATGAACCAACGAACGAACGGACGAAAGAAACATATGTACTTACATACGTACGTACGTACGTATGTACGTTCCTTCGTTCAATCGTTCGTTCGTTCGTTCTTTTTTTCGTTCAATCATTCGTTCCTTCTATCATTCGTACGTACATACGTTCGTACGTTCGTTCGTACGTACTTATGTACGTACGTACGTTCGTTCGTACATACGTACGTTCGTTCGTTCGTAAATACGTACGTTTGTTCGTAAGTTCGTTCGTACGGAAATACGTTCTTTCTTTCGTTCGTTCTTTCGTTCGGTTGTTCTTTCGGTGGTTCGTTCATTCGTTCCTACTTACGTACGTGCGTGCGTACGTCCGTACCTTCGTTTGTTCGTTCATTGTGCATTCGTACATACGTACGTTCGTTTGTACATTCGTACGTACTCACTTTCATTCGTTCGTTCTTTTGTTCGTTTATTCGTTCGTTCCTTCTTTCGTTCGTACGAAGATAAGGTCGTACGATCGTTCTTTCGTTCGTACCTACTTACTTACGTACATAGGCACGTTTGTTCGTTCCTTTGTACATACGTACGTTCGTTCGTGAGTTCCTTCACTCGTAAGTATGTACGTACATTCGTTGTTTCACTCGTTCGTTCTTTCGTTCGTTTGTTGGATCGTACGTACGTTCGAACGTTCGATCTTCCGTTCATACGTACGAAAGTACGTACGAAAGTACGTTCGGACGTTCGTTCGATAAATCGTTCGCACATACATACGTACGTACGTACGTATATACGTTCGTTCGTTTCTACGTACGTAAGTACGTTTTTTCTTTCGTCCGTTCGTTGTTTCGTTGGCTCAGTCTTTGGTTAGTTCGTTGGTTCGTAAGTACGTATGTACGTTCGTATGTTCATTCGTATGTACGTACATTCGTTCGCTCGCTCGTCCGTTCATACGCATTTATCTGCGTACGGAAGTTCGTTCGTTCGCCAGTGCATTCGCTCGTTCGTTCATATGTGCGTACGGACGTTAGATCGTTCGTTCGTACGTGTATACTTGCGTACGTCCGTCCTTTCGTTCGTTCCTTCCTTCGATCGTTCGGTCGTTCGTACATACGTTCGGTCGTACGAAAGCACGTACGTTTGTACGTACGTACGTATCTTCTTTCGTTCATTCTTTCGTTCGTTCCTACATACGTACGTTCATTCCTTCGTCCGTTCGTTCGTTCGTACGTACGTTCTTTCGTAATACGTACGTACATACGTTCGTTCGTACGAAAGCACGTACGTGTGTACGTTCGTACGTACGTACGTATCTTCTTTCGTTCAATCGTTCATTCTTTCGTTCGTTCCTACATACGTACGTTCATTCCTACGTCCGTTCGTTCGTTCGTTCGTACGTACGTTCTTTCGTAATACGTACGTACATAGTACGTTTGTACGTACATTCGTTCGTTCAATCGTGCATTCGTTCGTTCGTACGTACGTTCATTCGTTTGTTCGTTCTTTTGTTCGTTCATTTATTCATTCGTATTTACATACGTTCATACGTTCGTTCGTTGGATCGTCCATTCATTCGTACGCCCGTTCTTTCGTTCGTACGTACGAAAATTCGTTCGTTCGTTCGTTCAGTCGGTCATTCGTTCGTACGTTCGTTCTTTCGTTCGTTCATTCGTTCGTACTTACGTGCGTGCGTACGTTCTTTCGTTCATTGTGCATTCGTACGTACGTAAGTACGTTAGTTCGTACGTACGCCTATTCATTCGTTCTTTTGTTCGTTCAATCGTTCGTTCTTTCTTTCGCTCGTACGTAATTACGTACGTACATATGTACTGCGTTCGTTCGTTCATTCGGACGTACGTTCTTTCTTTCGTTCTTTCGTTCATTCATAGGTAGGTTCGTTCTTTCGTTCGTACATACGAAAGTACGTACAGTCGTTCGTTCGTTCGTTTGTTCGTTCATTCGTTGCTACGTACATACGTACGTTTGTTCGTTCGATCATTCGTTCGTTCGATCGTACGTACGTACGTTCTTTCGTAAAACGTACGTACATACGTTCGTTCGTACGTTCGTTGGTACGTTCGTTCGTAAGTACGTACGTAAGTACATATGTTTCTTTCTTTCGTTGGTTCATTCTTTAGTTAGTTCGTTCGTTTGTACTTACGTACGTATGTACGTTCGTATGTTCATTCGTATGTACTTACTTAGGTACCTATTCACGTACATACGTACGTACGTACTTCGTTTCTTCGTTAGTTTTATCGTTGGTTGTTCCTTCGTACGTTCGTACGTACGTACGTTTGTTCGTTCAATCATTCGTTCATGCATACGTTCATTCGTTCGTTCATTCCTTCGTCCGTCCGTTCGTTCGTTCGTACGTACGTTTATTCGTAATACGTATGTATATACGTCCGTACGTATGTTCGTTCATTCATTCGTTCGTTCGTTCTTTTGTTCGTTCATTCATTCGTTCGTACGTTCGTTCGATCGTTGGTTGGTTCGTTCGTACGTACTTACTTACGTATGTACGTTCGTTCGTTCGTAAATACGTACGTATGTACGTACGTTCGTTCGTAAGTTCTTTCATTCGGAAGTACGTTCTTTCGTTCGTTCGTACGTACGTTCGTTTTTTCGTTCGTACGTACGAAAGTACGTTCGTTCATTTGTTCCTATTACGCACGTGCGTACGTACGTACGTTCGTTTGTTCGTTCATTGTGCATTCGCACGTACGTACATTCGCACTTTCATTTGACCGAACGATCGAAGGAACGAACGAGAGGACGAACGTACGTTAGTATGTACGTACGTCTGTACATACGAACGAACAAACGACCGAATGAACTAGCGAACGAACGAACGTACGCACGTAGATAAGTGCGTATGAAAGAACGAGCGAACGAACGAATGTACGTACGTACGTGAATAGGTACCTAAGTACGTACATACGAATGAACATACGAACATACATACGTACGTAAGTACAAGCGAACGAACTAACTAAAGAATGAACCAACGAACGAACGGACGAAAGAAACATATGTACTTACGTACGTACTTACGTACGTATGTACGAACGAACGTACGAACGATCGTATGTACGTACGTATTACGAAAGAACGTACGTATGTACGATCGAATGAACGAACAAACGACCGAACGTACTTTCGTATGTACGAACGAAAGAACGAACGTACGTACGTATGAATGAACGAAAGAAAGACCTTACTTCCGATTGAACGAACGAACTTACGAACGCACGTACCTATGTACGTGCGTAATTAGGTGCGAACGAAAGAAAGAACGAACAAAAGAACGAATGAATATACGTACGCACGAACTAACGAACAAACGTACTTACGTACGTACGAATGCACAATGAATGAACGAAAGAACGAACGTACGTACGAATGACCGAATGAACGAACGACCGAACGATCGACCGAAAGTACTTTCGTAGGTACGAACGAAAGAACGAACGTACGTATGTATGTACGTAAGTACGTACGAACAATCGAACGAACGATCGAACGAACCAACGATCGAACGAACGTACGAACGAACAAAAGAACGAACGAATGAATGAACGATTGTACGAACAAACGTATGTACGTACGAACGAACAAAAGAACGAACGAACGAACGAACGAACGTACGCACGCACGTAGATAAGTGCGTATGAAAGAACGAACGAACGAACGAATGTACGTACGTACGTACGTACGTACGTATGTACGTGATTAGGTAACAAAGTACGTACATACGAATGAACACATGAACGAACGAACGAACGAACAAACGAACGAACTAACTAAAGAATGAACCAACGAGAGAACTAACGAAAGAACGGACGAAAGAAACATACGTACTTACGTCCGTATTTACGTACGAACGAACGAATGTACGTTTGTTCGTTCGATCATTCGATCGCCCGTTCGTTCGTTCATACATGCGTTCGTTCTTTCGTTCGTACGTACGAAAGTTCGTTCATTTGTTCCTATTACGCACGTGCGTACGTACGTACGTTCGTTTGTTCGTTCATTGTGCATTCGCACGTACGTACGTTCGCACTTTCATTCGTACGTACGACCGAACGATCGAAGGAACGAACGAGTGGACGAAAGAAAGATCTTACTTCCGATTGAACGAACGAACTTACGAACGCACGTACCTATGTACGTGCGTAATTAGGTACGAACGAAAGAAAGAACGAACAAAAGAACGAATGAATATACGTACGCACGAACTAACGAAGAAACGTACTTACGTACGTACGAATGCACGATGAACGAACGAAAGAACGAACGTACGTACGAATGACCGAATGACCGATCGACCGAAAGTACTTTCGTAGGTACGAACGAAAGAACGAACGTACGTATGTAAGTACGTAAGTACGTACGAACAATCGAACGAACGATCGAACGAACCAACGATCGAACGAACGTACGAACGAAAGAATGAACGAACAAAAGAACGAACGAATAAATGAACGATTGTACGAACAAATGTACGTACGTACTAACAAACGAACGAACGAAAGAATGAACTAGCGAACGAAAGAACGTACGCACGTAGATATGTGCGTATGAAAGAACGAACGAACGAATGTACGTACGTACGTATGTACGTGATTAGGTACCTAAGTCGGTACATACGAATGAACACATGAACGTAATTACAAACGAACGAACGAACGAACGAACTAACTAAAGAATGAACCAACGAAAGAACTAACGAAAGAACGGACGAAAGAATCATACGTAATTACGTCCGTACTTACGAACGAACGAACGTACGAACGAACGTACGTTTGTTCGTTCGATCATTCGTTCGTCCGTTCGTTCGATCGTACGTACGTTCTTTCGTAATACGTACGTACATACGTTCGTTCGTTCGTAATTACGGACGTAAGTACATGTTTCTTTCGTCCGTTCTTTCGTTAGTTCTTTCGTTGGTTCATTCTTTAGTTAGTTCGTTCGTTCGTATTTACGTCCGTATGTTCATTCGTGTGTACGTACTTAAGTACCTAATCACGTACATACGACGTATATTCGTTCGTTCGGTCGTATGTTCGTATGTACGTATGTACGTTCCTTCGTTCAATCGTTCGTTCGTTCGTTCTTTTTTTCGTTCAATCATCATTCGTTCTTTCTATCATTCGTACGTTCGTTCGTACGTACTTATGTACGTACGTACGTTCGTACATACGTACCTTCGTTCGTTCGTAAATACGTACGTTTGTTCGTAAGTTCGTTCGTACGGAAATACGTTCTTTCTTTCGTTCGTTCTTTCGTTCGGTTGTTCTTTCGGTGGTTCGTTCATTCGTTCCTACTTACGTACGTGCGTGCGTACGTACGTTCGTTTGTTCGTTCATTGTGCATTCGTACGTACGTACGTTCGTTTGTAGTTCGTACGTACGCACTTTCATTCGTTCGTTCTTTTGTTCGTTCATTCGTTCGTTCTTTCTTTCGTTCGTACGAAGATATGGCCGTACGATCGTTCTTTCGTTCGTACCTACTTACTTACGTACATAGGCACGTTCGTTCGTTCCTTTGTACATACGTACGTTCGTTCCTTTGTACATACGTACGTTCGTTCCTTTGTACATACGTACGTTCGTTCGTGAGTTCCTTCGCTCGTAAGTACGTACGTACATTCGTTGTTTCACTCGTTCGTTCTTTCGTTTGTTTGTTGGATCGTACGTACGTTCGAACGTTCGATCCTCCGTTCATACGTACGAAAGTACGTTCGGTCGTTCGTTCGATAAATCGTTCGCACATACATACGTACGTACGTTCGTATATACGTTCGTTCGTTCATTCGTACATACGTCCGTATATACGTGCGTTAGTTCATTCGTAAGTACGTACGTAAGTACGTTATTTCTTTCGTCCTTTCGTTCTTTCGTTGGCTCAGTCTTTGGTTAGTTCGTTCGTTCGTAAGTACGTATGTACGTTCGTATGTTCATTCGTATGTACGTGCATTCGTTCGCTCGCTCGTCCGTTCATACGCATTTATCTACGTACGGAAGTTCGTTCGTTCGCTAGTGCATTCGCCCGTTCGTTCATATGTGCGTAAGGACGTTAGATCGTTCGTTCGTACGTGTATACTTGCGTACGTCCGTCCTTTCGTTCGTTCCTTCCTTCGGTCGTTCGTACATACGTTCGTCCATACGTACGTACATACGTTCGTTCGTTCGTTCATCAGTACATATGAACGTACGCACAAGCATACGTTCGTTCATTCGCTCGTTCTTACGTACACACGTACGTACGTACGTTCGTACGTACGTTCATACCTACGTCCGTTCGTACGTTCTTTCGTAATACGTACGTACATAGTACGTTTGTACGTACATTCGTTCGTTCAATCGTGCATTCGTTCGTTCGTACGTACGTTCATTCGTTTGTTCGTTCTTTTGTTCGTTCATTTATTCATTCGTATGTACATACGTTCATACGTTCGTTCGTTGGATCGTTCATTCATTCGTACGTTCGTTCTTTCGTTCGTACGTACGAAAGTTCGTTCGTTCGTTCGTTCGTTCGTTCAGTCGGTCATTCGTTCGTACGTTCGTTCGTTCATTCGTTCGTACTTACGTACGTACGTACGTTCTTTCGTTCATTGTGCATTCGTACGTACGTAAGTACGTTTGTTCGTTAGTTCGTACGTACGTATATTCATTCGTTCTTTTGTTCGTTCAATCGTTCGTTCTTTCTTTTGCTCGTACGTAATTACGTACGTACATATGTACGTGCGTTCGTTCGTTCATTCGGAAGTACGTTCTTTCTTTCGATCTTCCGTTCATACGTACGAAAGTACGTTGGGTCGTTCGTTCCATAGATCGTTCGCACATACATACGTACGTACGTACGTATATACGTTCGTTCGTTTCTACGTACGTAGGTTCGTTCGATCTCTCGTCCATCGTACGTACGTACATATGTCGTTCGTTAGTTCGTTCGTTCGATCGTTCCTACGTACGAATGTACGTTCCTACGTTCGTTCGTTCGACCGTTCGTTCGTTCATTCGTACATACGTACGTATATACGTGCGTTAGTTCATTCGTAAGTACGTACGTAAGTACGTTTTTTCTTTCGTCCGTTCGTTGTTTCGTTGGCTCAGTCTTTGGTTAGTTCATTCGTTCGTAAGTACGTATGTACGTTCGTATGTTCATTCGTATGTACGTACATTCGTTCGCTCGCTCGTCCGTTCATACGCATTTATCTGCGTACGGAAGTTCGTTCGTTCGCTAGTGTATTCGCTCGTTCGTTCATATGTGCGTACGGACGTTAGATCGTTCGTTCGTACGTGTATACTTGCGTACGTCCGTCCTTGCGTTCGTTCCTTCCTTCGATCGTTCGGTCGTTCGTACATACGTACGTACATACGTTCGTACATACGTACGTACATACGTTCGTACATACGAACGTACATACGTTCGTTCGTTCGTTCATCAGTACATATGAACGTACGCACAAACGTACGTTCGTTCATTCGCTCGTTCTTACGTATACACGTACGTACGTACGTTCATACGTACGTACATAGGTATTTACGTACATACGTTCGTTCATTCCATCGACAGATTTTTCGTTTACTCGTTTTTTCGTTAGTTCTTTCATTCCTTCCTTCCTACGTACATACGTACCTTTGTTCGGTCGTACGTACGTACGTTCGTTCGTTCATTCATTCGTTCGTTCGTTCTTTTGTTCGTTCATTCATTCGTTCGTACGTACATACGTTCGTACGTACGTTCGTTCGATCGTTGGTTGGTTCGTTCGTACGTACTTACGTACGTATGTACGTTTCTTTGTTCAATCATTCGTTCCTTCTATCGTTCGTTCGTACATACGTTCGTACGTTCGTTCGTACGTACTTATGTACGTACGTACGTTCGTTCGTACATACGTACGTTCGTTCGTTCGTAAATACGTACGTTTGTTCGTAAGTTCGTTCGTACGGAAATACGTTCTTTCTTTCGTTCGTTCTTTCGTTCGGTTGTTCTTTCGGTGGTTCGTTCATTCGTTCCTACTTACGTACGTGCGTGCGTACGTCCGTACGTTCGTTTGTTCGTTCATTGTGCATTCGTACGTACGTACGTTCGTTTGTACGCACTTTCATTCGTTCGATCTTTTGATCGTTCATTCGTTCGTTCTTTCTTTCGTTCGTACGAAGATATGTTCGTACGATCGTTCTTTCGTTCGTACCTACTTACTTACGTACATAGGCACGTTTGTTCATTCCTTTGTACATACGTACGTTCGTTCGTGAGTTCCTTCGCTCGTAAGTATGTACGTACATTCGTTGTTTCACTCGTTCGTTCTTTCGTTCGTTTGTTGGTTCGTACGTACGTTCGAACGTTCGATCTTCCGTTCATACGTACGAAAGTACGTTCGGTCGTTCGTTCCATAAATCGTTCGCACATACATACGTACGTACGTACGTATATACGTTCGTTCGTTTCTACGTACGTAGGTTCGTTCGTTCTCTCGTCCATCGTACGTACGTACATATGAACGTACGCACAAACGTACGTTCGTTCATTCGCTCGTTCTTACGTACACACGTACGTACCTACGTTCGTACGTACGTACATACGTATGTACGTACATACGTTCGTTCATTCCATCGACAGATTTTTCGTTTACTCGTTTTTTCGTTAGTTCTTTCGTTCCTTCCTTCCTACGTACATACGTACGTACCTTTGTTCGTTCGACCAGTCGTTCGTTCGTTCGTACGTTCTTTCGTAATACGTAAGTACATACGTTCGGTCGTACGAAAGCATGTACGTTTGTACGTTCGTACGTACGTACGTATCTTCTTTCGTTCATTCTTTCGTTCGTTCCTACATACGTACGTTCATTCCTTCGTCCGTTCGTTCGTTCGTACGTACGTTCTTTCGTAATACGTACGTACATACGTTCGTTCGTACGAAAGCACGTACGTGTATACGTTCGTACGTACGTACGTATCTTCTTTCGTTCAATCGTTCATTCTTTCGTTAGTTACTACATACGTACGTTCATTCCTACGTCCGTTCGTTCGTTCGTACGTACGTTCTTTCGTAATACGTACGTACATAGTACGTTTGTACGTACATTCGTCCGTTCAATCGTGCATTCGTTCGTTCGTATGTACGTTCATTCGTTTGTTCGTTCTTTTGTTCGTTCATTTACTCATTCGTATGTACATACGTTCATACGTTGGATCGTTCATTCATTCGTACGTTCATTCTTTCGTTCGTACGTACGAAAGTTCGTTCGTTCGTTCGTTCAGTCGTACGTTCGTTCTTTCGTTCGTTCATTCGTTCGTACTTACGTACGTGCGTACGTTCTTTCGTTCATTGTGCATTCGTACGTACGTAAGTACGTTTGTTCGTTAGTTCGTACGTACGCCTATTCATTCGTTCTTTTGTTCGTTCAATCGTTCGTTCTTTCTTTCGCTCGTACGTAATTACGTACGTACATATGTACGTGCGTTCGTTCGTTCATTCGAAAGTACGTTCTTTCTTTCGTACGTTCTTTCTTTCGTTCTTTCGTTCATTCATAGGTAGGTTCGTTCTTTCTTTCGTACATACGAAAGTACGTACGGTCGTTCGTTCGTTCGTTTGTTCGTTCATTCATTGCTACGTACATACGTACGTTTGTTCGTTCGATCGTACGTACGTACGTTCTTTCGTAAAACGTACGTACATACGTTCGTTCGATCGTTGGTTGGTTCGTTCGTACGTACTTACGTACGTATGTACGTTTCTTTGTTCAATCATTCGTTCCTTCTATCGTTCGTTCGTACATACGTTCGTACGTTCGTTCGTACGTACTTATGTACGTACGTACGTTCGTTCGTACATACGTACGTTCGTTCGTTCGTAAATACGTACGTTTGTTCGTAAGTTCGTTCGTACGGAAATACGTTCTTTCTTTCGTTCGTTCTTTCGTTCGGTTGTTCTTTCGGTGGTTCGTTCATTCGTTCCTACTTACGTACGTGCGTGCGTACGTCCGTACGTTCGTTTGTTCGTTCATTGTGCATTCGTACGTACGTACGTTCGTTTGTACGCACTTTCATTCGTTCGATCTTTTGATCGTTCATTCGTTCGTTCTTTCTTTCGTTCGTACGAAGATATGTTCGTACGATCGTTCTTTCGTTCGTACCTACTTACTTACGTACATAGGCACGTTTGTTCATTCCTTTGTACATACGTACGTTCGTTCGTGAGTTCCTTCGCTCGTAAGTATGTACGTACATTCGTTGTTTCACTCGTTCGTTCTTTCGTTCGTTTGTTGGTTCGTACGTACGTTCGAACGTTCGATCTTCCGTTCATACGTACGAAAGTACGTTCGGTCGTTCGTTCCATAAATCGTTCGCACATACATACGTACGTACGTACGTATATACGTTCGTTCGTTTCTACGTACGTAGGTTCGTTCGTTCTCTCGTCCATCGTACGTACGTACATATGAACGTACGCACAAACGTACGTTCGTTCATTCGCTCGTTCTTACGTACACACGTACGTACCTACGTTCGTACGTACGTACATACGTATGTACGTACATACGTTCGTTCATTCCATCGACAGATTTTTCGTTTACTCGTTTTTTCGTTAGTTCTTTCGTTCCTTCCTTCCTACGTCATTCGTTCTTTTGTTCGTTCAATCGTTCGTTCTTTCTTTCGCTCGTACGTAATTACGTACGTACATATGTACTGCGTTCGTTCGTTCATTCGGACGTACGTTCTTTCTTTCGTTCTTTCGTTCATTCATAGGTAGGTTCGTTCTTTCGTTCGTACATACGAAAGTACGTACAGTCGTTCGTTCGTTCGTTTGTTCGTTCATTCGTTGCTACGTACATACGTACGTTTGTTCGTTCGATCATTCGTTCGTTCGATCGTACGTACGTACGTTCTTTCGTAAAACGTACGTACATACGTTCGTTCGTACGTTCGTTGGTACGTTCGTTCGTAAGTACGTACGTAAGTACATATGTTTCTTTCTTTCGTTGGTTCATTCTTTAGTTAGTTCGTTCGTTTGTACTTACGTACGTATGTACGTTCGTATGTTCATTCGTATGTACTTACTTAGGTACCTATTCACGTACATACGTACGTACGTACTTCGTTTCTTCGTTAGTTTTATCGTTGGTTGTTCCTTCGTACGTTCGTACGTACGTACGTTTGTTCGTTCAATCATTCGTTCATGCATACGTTCATTCGTTCGTTCATTCCTTCGTCCGTCCGTTCGTTCGTTCGTACGTACGTTTATTCGTAATACGTATGTATATACGTCCGTACGTATGTTCGTTCATTCATTCGTTCGTTCGTTCTTTTGTTCGTTCATTCATTCGTTCGTACGTTCGTTCGATCGTTGGTTGGTTCGTTCGTACGTACTTACTTACGTATGTACGTTCGTTCGTTCGTAAATACGTACGTATGTACGTACGTTCGTTCGTAAGTTCTTTCATTCGGAAGTACGTTCTTTCGTTCGTTCGTACGTACGTTCGTTTTTTCGTTCGTACGTACGAAAGTACGTTCGTTCATTTGTTCCTATTACGCACGTGCGTACGTACGTACGTTCGTTTGTTCGTTCATTGTGCATTCGCACGTACGTACATTCGCACTTTCATTTGACCGAACGATCGAAGGAACGAACGAGAGGACGAACGTACGTTAGTATGTACGTACGTCTGTACATACGAACGAACAAACGACCGAATGAACTAGCGAACGAACGAACGTACGCACGTAGATAAGTGCGTATGAAAGAACGAGCGAACGAACGAATGTACGTACGTACGTGAATAGGTACCTAAGTACGTACATACGAATGAACATACGAACATACATACGTACGTAAGTACAAGCGAACGAACTAACTAAAGAATGAACCAACGAACGAACGGACGAAAGAAACATATGTACTTACGTACGTACTTACGTACGTATGTACGAACGAACGTACGAACGATCGTATGTACGTACGTATTACGAAAGAACGTACGTATGTACGATCGAATGAACGAACAAACGACCGAACGTACTTTCGTATGTACGAACGAAAGAACGAACGTACGTACGTATGAATGAACGAAAGAAAGACCTTACTTCCGATTGAACGAACGAACTTACGAACGCACGTACCTATGTACGTGCGTAATTAGGTGCGAACGAAAGAAAGAACGAACAAAAGAACGAATGAATATACGTACGCACGAACTAACGAACAAACGTACTTACGTACGTACGAATGCACAATGAATGAACGAAAGAACGAACGTACGTACGAATGACCGAATGAACGAACGACCGAACGATCGACCGAAAGTACTTTCGTAGGTACGAACGAAAGAACGAACGTACGTATGTATGTACGTAAGTACGTACGAACAATCGAACGAACGATCGAACGAACCAACGATCGAACGAACGTACGAACGAACAAAAGAACGAACGAATGAATGAACGATTGTACGAACAAACGTATGTACGTACGAACGAACAAAAGAACGAACGAACGAACGAACGAACGTACGCACGCACGTAGATAAGTGCGTATGAAAGAACGAACGAACGAACGAATGTACGTACGTACGTACGTACGTACGTATGTACGTGATTAGGTAACAAAGTACGTACATACGAATGAACACATGAACGAACGAACGAACGAACAAACGAACGAACTAACTAAAGAATGAACCAACGAGAGAACTAACGAAAGAACGGACGAAAGAAACATACGTACTTACGTCCGTATTTACGTACGAACGAACGAATGTACGTTTGTTCGTTCGATCATTCGATCGCCCGTTCGTTCGTTCTTACATGCGTTCGTTCTTTCGTTCGTACGTACGAAAGTAAGTTCGTTCATTTGTTCCTATTACGCACGTGCGTACGTACGTACGTTCGTTTGTTCGTTCATTGTGCATTCGCACGTACGTACGTTCGCACTTTCATTCGTACGTACGACCGAACGATCGAAGGAACGAACGAGTGGACGAAAGAAAGATCTTACTTCCGATTGAACGAACGAACTTACGAACGCACGTACCTATGTACGTGCGTAATTAGGTACGAACGAAAGAAAGAACGAACAAAAGAACGAATGAATATACGTACGCACGAACTAACGAAGAAACGTACTTACGTACGTACGAATGCACGATGAACGAACGAAAGAACGAACGTACGTACGAATGACCGAATGACCGATCGACCGAAAGTACTTTCGTAGGTACGAACGAAAGAACGAACGTACGTATGTAAGTACGTAAGTACGTACGAACAATCGAACGAACGATCGAACGAACCAACGATCGAACGAACGTACGAACGAAAGAATGAACGAACAAAAGAACGAACGAATAAATGAACGATTGTACGAACAAATGTACGTACGTACTAACAAACGAACGAACGAAAGAATGAACTAGCGAACGAAAGAACGTACGCACGTAGATATGTGCGTATGAAAGAACGAACGAACGAATGTACGTACGTACGTACGTATGTACGTGATTAGGTACCTAAGTCGGTACATACGAATGAACACATGAACGTAATTACAAACGAACGAACGAACGAACGAACTAACTAAAGAATGAACCAACGAAAGAACTAACGAAAGAACGGACGAAAGAATCATACGTAATTACGTCCGTACTTACGAACGAACGAACGTACGAACGAACGTACGTTTGTTCGTTCGATCATTCGTTCGTCCGTTCGTTCGATCGTACGTACGTTCTTTCGTAATACGTACGTACATACGTTCGTTCGTTCGTAATTACGGACGTAAGTACATGTTTCTTTCGTCCGTTCTTTCGTTAGTTCTTTCGTTGGTTCATTCTTTAGTTAGTTCGTTCGTTCGTATTTACGTCCGTATGTTCATTCGTGTGTACGTACTTAAGTACCTAATCACGTACATACGACGTATATTCGTTCGTTCGGTCGTATGTTCGTATGTACGTATGTACGTTCCTTCGTTCAATCGTTCGTTCGTTCGTTCTTTTTTTCGTTCAATCATCATTCGTTCTTTCTATCATTCGTACGTTCGTTCGTACGTACTTATGTACGTACGTACGTTCGTACATACGTACCTTCGTTCGTTCGTAAATACGTACGTTTGTTCGTAAGTTCGTTCGTACGGAAATACGTTCTTTCTTTCGTTCGTTCTTTCGTTCGGTTGTTCTTTCGGTGGTTCGTTCATTCGTTCCTACTTACGTACGTGCGTGCGTACGTACGTTCGTTTGTTCGTTCATTGTGCATTCGTACGTACGTACGTTCGTTTGTAGTTCGTACGTACGCACTTTCATTCGTTCGTTCTTTTGTTCGTTCATTCGTTCGTTCTTTCTTTCGTTCGTACGAAGATATGGCCGTACGATCGTTCTTTCGTTCGTACCTACTTACTTACGTACATAGGCACGTTCGTTCGTTCCTTTGTACATACGTACGTTCGTTGTTTGTACATACGTACGTTCGTTCCTTTGTACATACGTACGTTCGTTCGTGAGTTCCTTCGCTCGTAAGTACGTACGTACATTCGTTGTTTCACTCGTTCGTTCTTTCGTTTGTTTGTTGGATCGTACGTACGTTCGAACGTTCGATCCTCCGTTCATACGTACGAAAGTACGTTCGGTCGTTCGTTCGATAAATCGTTCGCACATACATACGTACGTACGTTCGTATATACGTTCGTTCGTTCATTCGTACATACGTCCGTATATACGTGCGTTAGTTCATTCGTAAGTACGTACGTAAGTACGTTATTTCTTTCGTCCTTTCGTTCTTTCGTTGGCTCAGTCTTTGGTTAGTTCGTTAGTTCGTAAGTACGTATGTACGTTCGTATGTTCATTCGTATGTACGTGCATTCGTTCGCTCGCTCGTCCGTTCATACGCATTTATCTACGTACGGAAGTTCGTTCGTTCGCTAGTGCATTCGCCCGTTCGTTCATATGTGCGTAAGGACGTTAGATCGTTCGTTCGTACGTGTATACTTGCGTACGTCCGTCCTTTCGTTCGTTCCTTCCTTCGGTCGTTCGTACATACGTTCGTCCATACGTACGTACATACGTTCGTTCGTTCGTTCATCAGTACATATGAACGTACGCACAAGCATACGTTCGTTCATTCGCTCGTTCTTACGTACACACGTACGTACGTATGTTCGTACGTACGTTCATACCTACGTCCGTTCGTTCGTTCGTACGTACGTTCTTTCGTAATACGTACGTACATAGTACGTTTGTACGTACATTCGTTCGTTCAATCGTGCATTCGTTCGTTCGTACGTACGTTCATTCGTTTGTTCGTTCTTTTGTTCGTTCATTTATTCATTCGTATGTACATACGTTCATACGTTCGTTCGTTGGATCGTTCATTCATTCGTACGTTCGTTCTTTCGTTCGTACGTACGAAAGTTCGTTCGTTCGTTCGTTCGTTCGTTCAGTCGGTCATTCGTTCGTACGTTCGTTCGTTCATTCGTTCGTACTTACGTACGTACGTACGTTCTTTCGTTCATTGTGCATTCGTACGTACGTAAGTACGTTTGTTCGTTAGTTCGTACGTACGTATATTCATTCGTTCTTTTGTTCGTTCAATCGTTCGTTCTTTCTTTTGCTCGTACGTAATTACGTACGTACATATGTACGTGCGTTCGTTCGTTCATTCGGAAGTACGTTCTTTCTTTCGTTCTTTCGTTCATTCATAGGTAGGTTCGTTCTTTCGTTCGTACATACGAAAGTACGTACGGTCATTCATTCGTTCGTTTGTTCGTTCATTCGTTGCTACGTACATACGTACGTTTGTTCGTTCGATCATTCGTTCGTTTGATCGTACGTACGTACGTTCTTTCGTAAAACGTACGTACATACGTTCGTTCGTACGTTCGTTGGTACGTTCGTTCGTAAGTACGTACGTAAGTACATATGTTTCTTTCTTTCGTTGGTTCATTCTTTAGTTAGTTCGTTCGTTTGTACTTACGTACGTATGTAGTTCGTATGTTCATTCGTATGTACTTACTTAGGTACCTATTCACGTACATACATACGTACTTTGTTTCTTCGTTAGTTTTATCGTTGGTTGTTCCTTCGTACGTTCGTACGTACGTACGTTTGTTCGTTCGTTCAATCATTCGTTCATGCATACGTTCATTCGTTCGTTCATTCCTTCGTCCGTCCGTTCGTTCGTTCGTACGTACGTTCTTTCGTAATACGTATGTACATACGTCCGTACGTATGTTCGTTCTTACGTTCATTTGTACGAATGTACGTACGATTGTTCGTTCGTACGTACGTACGTTCGTTCGTTCAATCGTTCATTCATTCGTTCGTTCGTTCTTTTGTTCATTCATTCATTCGTTCGTTCGTTCTTTTGTTCGTTCATTCATTCGTTCGTACGCACATACGTTCGTACGTTCGTTCGTTCGATCGTTGGTTGGTTCGTTCGTACGTACTTACGTACGTATGTACGTTCGTTCGTTCGTAAATACGTACGTATGTACGTACGTTCGTTCGTAAGTTCGTTCATTCGGAAGTATGTTCTTTCGTTCGTTCGTACGTACATTCGTTCTTTCGTTCGTACGTACGAAAGTACGTTCGTTCATTTGTTCCTATTACGCACGTGCGTACGTACGTACGTTCGTTTGTTCGTTCATTGTGCATTCGCACGTACGTACGTTCGCACTTTCATTCGACCGAACGATCGAAGGAACGAACGAGAGGACGAACGTACGTTAGTATGTACGTACGTCTGTACATACGAACGAACAAACGACCGAATGAACTAGCGAACGAACGAACGTACGCACGTAGATAAGTGCATATGAAAGAACGAGCGAACGAACGAATGTACGTACGTACGTGAATAGGTACCTAAGTACGTACATACGAATGAACATACGAAGGTACATACTACGTAAGTACAAGCGAACGAACTAACTAAAGAATGAACCAACGAACGAACGGACGAAAGAAACATATGTACTTACGTACGTACTTACGTATGTACGAACGAATGTACGAACGATCGTATGTACGTACCTATTACGAAAGAACGTACGTATGTACGATCGAATGAACGAACAAACGACCGAACGTACTTTCGTATGTACGAACGAAAGAACGAACGTACGTACGTATGAATGAACGAAAGAAAGAACTTACTTCCGATTGAACGAACGAACTTACGAACGCACGTACCTATGTACGTGCGTAATTAGGTGCGAACGAAAGAAACAACGGACACAAGAACGAATGAATATACGTACGCACGAACTAACGAACAAACGTACTTACGCACGTACGAATGCACAAAGAATGAACGAAAGAACGAACGTACGTACGAATGACCGAATGAACGAACGACCGAGCGATCGACCGAAAGTACTTTCGTAGGTACGAACGAAAGAACGAACGTACGTATGTAAGTACGTAAGTACGTACGAACAATCGAACGAACGAACGTACGAACGAACAAAAGAACGAACGAATGAATGAACGATTGTACGAACAAACGTACGTACGTACGAACGAACGAACGAACGTACGCACGTAGATAAGTGCGTATGAAAGAACGAACGAACGAACGAATGTACGTACGTACGTACGTATGTACGTCATTAGGTACCTAAGTACGTACATACGAATGAACACATGAACGTAATTACAAACGAACGAACGAACGAACGAACTAACTAAAGAATGAACCAACGAAAGAACTAACGAAAGAACGGACGAAAGAAACATACGTACTTACGTCCGTATTTACGAACGAACGATCGTACGAACGAACGTACGTTTGTTCGTTCGATCATTCGTTCGTCCGTTCGTTCGTTCATTTGTTCCTATTACGCACGTGCGTACGTATGTATGTTCGTTTGTTCGTTCATTGTGCATTCGCACGTACGTACGTTCGCACTTTCATTCGTACGTACGACCGAACGATCGAAGGAACGAACGAGAGGACGAAAGAAAGAACTTACTTCCGATTGAACGAAAGAACTTACGAACGCACGTACCTATGTACGTGGGTAATTAGGTGCGAACGAAAGAAAGAACGAACAAAAGAACGAATGAATATACGTACGTACGTACGAATGCACAATGAACGAACGTACGTACGAATGACCGAATGAACGAACGACCGAACGATCGACCGAAAGTACTTTCGTAGGTACGAACGAAAGAACGAACGTACGTATGTAAGTACGTAAGTACGTACGAACAATCGAACGAACCAACGATCGAACAAACATACGAACGAAAGAATGGACGAACAAAAGAACGAACGAATGAATGAACGATTGTACGAACAAACGTACGTACGTACTAACGAACGAACGAATGAACTAGCGAACGAACGAACGTACGCACGTAGATAAGTGCGTATGAAAGAACGAACGAATGTACGTACGTACGTACGTACGTATGTACCTGATTAGGTACCTAAGTACGTACATACGAATGAACACTTGAACGTAATTACAAACGAACGAACGAACGAACTAACTAAAGAATGAACGAACGAACGAACTAACTAAAGAATGATCCAACGAAAGAACGGACGAAAGAAACATACGTACTTACGTCCGTACTTACGAACGAAGGAACGTACGTTTGTTCGTTCGATAATTCGTTTGTCCGTTCGTTCGTTCGATCGTACGTACGTACGTTCTTTCGTAATACGTACGTACATACGTTCGTTCGTTCGTAATTACGGACGTAAGTACATATGTTTCTTTCGTCCGTTCTTTCGTTAGTTCTTTCGTTGGTTCATTCTTTAGATAGTTCGTTCGTTCGTACTTACGTCCGTATGTTCATTCGTGTGTACCTAATCACGTACATACGTACGTATATTCGTTCGTTCGGTCGTATGTTCGTACGTACGTATGTACGTTCCTTCGTTCAATCGTTCGTTCGTTCGATCGTTTTTCGTTCAATCATTCGTTCCTTCTATCACTCCTACGTACATACGTTCGTACGTTCGTTCGTACATACGTACGTTCGTTCGTTCGTAAATACGTACGTGTGTTCGTAAGTTCGTTCGTACGGAAATACGTTCCTTCTTTCGTTCGTTCTTTCGTTCGGTTGTTCTTTCGGTGGTTCGTTCATTCGTTCCTACTTACGTACGTGCGTGCGTACGTCCGTACGTTCGTTTGTTCGTTCATTGTGCATTCGTACGTACGTACGTTCGTTTGTACGTTTGTACGTACGCACTTTCATTCGTTCGATCTTTTGTTCGTTCATTCGTTCGTTCTTTCTTTCGTTCGTACGAAGATATGGTCGTACGATCGTTCTTTCGTTCGTACCTACTTACTTACGTACATAGGCACGTTTGTTCTTTCCTTTGTACATACGTACGTTCGTTCCTTTGTACATACGTACGTTCGTTCCTTTGTACATACGTACGTTCGTTCCTTTGTACATACGTACGTTCGTTCCTTTGTACATACGTACGTTCGTTCGTGAGTTCCTTCGCTCGTAAGTACGTACGTACATTCGTTGTTTCACTCGTTCGTTCTTTCGTTTGTTTGTAGGATCGTACGTACGTTCGAACGTTCGATCCTCCGTTCATACGTACGAAAGTACGTTCGGTCGTTCGTTCGATAAATCGTTCGCACATACATACGTACGTACGTTCGTATATACGTTCGTTCGTTCATTCGTACATACGTCCGTATATACGTACGTTAGTTCATTCGTAAGTACGTACGTAAGTACGTTATTTCTTTCGTCCGTTTGTTCTTTCGTTGGCTCAGTCTTTGGTTAGTTCGTTCGTTCGTAAGTACGTATGTACGTTCGTATGTTCATTCGTATGTACGTGCATTCGTTCGCTCGCTCGTCCGTTCATACGCATTTATCTGCGTACGGAAGTTCGTTCGTTCGCTAGTGCATTCGCCCGTTCGTTCATATGTGCGTAAGGACGTTAGATCGTTCGTTCGTACGTGTATACTTGCGTACGTCCGTCCTTTCGTTCGTTCCTTCCTTCAGTCGTTCGTACATACGTTCGTCCATACGTACGTACATACGTTCGTTCGTTCGTTCATCAGTACATATGAACGTACGCACAAGCATACGTTCGTTCATTCGCTCGTTCTTACGTACACACGTACGTACGTACGTTCGTACGTACGTTCATACCTACGTCCGTTCGTTCGTTCGTACGTACGTTCTTTCGTAATACGTACGTACATAGTACGTTTGTACGTACATTCGTTCGTTCAATCGTGCATTCGTTCGTTCGTACGTACGTTCATTCGTTTGTTCGTTCTTTTGTTCGTTCATTTATTCATTCGTATGTACATACGTTCATACGTTCGTTCGTTGGATCGTTCATTCATTCGTACGTTCGTTCTTTCGTTCGTACGTACGAAAGTTCGTTCGTTCGTTCGTTCGTTCGTTCAGTCGGTCATTCGTTCGTACGTTCGTTCGTTCATTCGTTCGTACTTACGTACGTACATACGTTCTTTCGTTCATTGTGCATTCGTACGTACGTAAGTACGTTTGTTCGTTAGTTCGTACGTACGTATATTCATTCGTTCTTTTGTTCGTTCAATCGTTCGTTCTTTCTTTTGCTCGTACGTAATTACGTACGTACATATGTACGTGCGTTCGTTCGTTCATTCGGAAGTACGTTCTTTCTTTCGTTCTTTCGTTCATTCATAGGTAGGTTCGTTCTTTCGTTCGTACATACGAAAGTACGTACGGTCATTCATTCGTTCGTTTGTTCGTTCATTCGTTGCTACGTACATACGTACGTTTGTTCGTTCGATCATTCGTTCGTTTGATCGTACGTACGTACGTTCTTTCGTAAAACGTACGTACATACGTTCGTTCGTACGTTCGTTGGTACGTTCGTTCGTAAGTACGTACGTAAGTACATATGTTTCTTTCTTTCGTTGGTTCATTCTTTAGTTAGTTCGTTCGTTTGTACTTACGTACGTATGTAGTTCGTATGTTCATTCGTATGTACTTACTTAGGTACCTATTCACGTACATACGTACGTACTTTGTTTCTTCGTTAGTTTTATCGTTGGTTGTTCCTTCGTACGTTCGTACGTACGTACGTTTGTTCGTTCGTTCAATCATTCGTTCATGCATACGTTCATTCGTTCGTTCATTCCTTCGTCCGTCCGTTCGTTCGTTCGTACGTACGTTCTTTCGTAATACGTATGTACATACGTCCGTACGTATGTTCGTTCTTACGTTCATTTGTACGAATGTACGTACGATTGTTCGTTCGTACGTACGTACGTTCGTTCGTTCAATCGTTCATTCATTCGTTCGTTCGGTCTTTTGTTCGTTCATTCATTCGTTCGTTCGTTCTTTTGTTCGTTCATTCATTCGTTCGTACGCACATACGTTCGTACGTTCGATCGTTGGTTGGTTCGTTCGTACGTACTTACGTACGTATGTACGTTCGTTCGTTCGTAAATACGTACGTATGTACGTACGTTCGTTCGTAAGTTCGTTCATTCGGAAGTATGTTCTTTCGTTCGTTCGTACGTACATTCGTTCTTTCGTTCGTACGTACGAAAGTACGTTCGTTCATTTGTTCCTATTACGCACGTGCGTACGTACGTACGTTCGTTTGTTCGTTCATTGTGCATTCGCACGTACGTACGTTCGCACTTTCATTCGACCGAACGATCGAAGGAACGAACGAGAGGACGAACGTACGTTAG
Source organism: Octopus bimaculoides (assembly GCF_046866305.1). Lineage (NCBI taxonomy): Eukaryota > Metazoa > Mollusca > Cephalopoda > Octopoda > Octopodidae > Octopus > Octopus bimaculoides. The sequence goes on from NC_142949.1 coordinate 3,686,507, forward strand.
TATGTACGTACGTCTGTACATACGAACGAACAAACGACCGAATGAACTAGCGAACGAACGAACGTACGCACGTAGATAAGTGCATATGAAAGAACGAGCGAACGAACGAATGTACGTACGTACGTGAATAGGTACCTAAGTACGTACATACGAATGAACATACGAAGGTACATACTACGTAAGTACAAGCGAACGAACTAACTAAAGAATGAACCAACGAACGAACGGACGAAAGAAACATATGTACTTACGTACGTACTTACGTATGTACGAACGATCGTATGTACGTACCTATTACGAAAGAACGTACGTATGTACGATCGAATGAACGAACAAACGACCGAACGTACTTTCGTATGTACGAACGAAAGAACGAACGTACGTACGTATGAATGAACGAAAGAAAGAACTTACTTCCGATTGAACGAACGAACTTACGAACGCACGTACCTATGTACGTGCGTAATTAGGTGCGAACGAAAGAAACAACGGACACAAGAACGAATGAATATACGTACGCACGAACTAACGAACAAACGTACTTACGCACGTACGAATGCACAAAGAATGAACGAAAGAACGAACGTACGTACGAATGACCGAATGAACGAACGACCGAGCGATCGACCGAAAGTACTTTCGTAGGTACGAACGAAAGAACGAACGTACGTATGTAAGTACGTAAGTACGTACGAACAATCGAACGAACGAACGTACGAACGAACAAAAGAACGAACGAATGAATGAACGATTGTACGAACAAACGTACGTACGTACGAACGAACGAACGAACGTACGCACGTAGATAAGTGCGTATGAAAGAACGAACGAACGAACGAATGTACGTACGTACGTACGTATGTACGTCATTAGGTACCTAAGTACGTACATACGAATGAACACATGAACGTAATTACAAACGAACGAACGAACGAACGAACTAACTAAAGAATGAACCAACGAAAGAACTAACGAAAGAACGGACGAAAGAAACATACGTACTTACGTCCGTATTTACGAACGAACGATTGTACGAACGAACGTACGTTTGTTCGTTCGATCATTCGTTCGTCCGTTCGTTCGTTCATTTGTTCCTATTACGCACGTGCGTACGTATGTATGTTCGTTTGTTCGTTCATTGTGCATTCGCACGTACGTACGTTCGCACTTTCATTCGTACGTACGACCGAACGATCGAAGGAACGAACGAGAGGACGAAAGAAAGAACTTACTTCCGATTGAACGAAAGAACTTACGAACGCACGTACCTATGTACGTACGTAATTAGGTGCGAACGAAAGAAAGAACGAACAAAAGAACGAATGAATATACGTACGTACGTACGAATGCACAATGAACGAACGTACGTACGAATGACCGAATGAACGAACGACCGAACGATCGACCGAAAGTACTTTCGTAGGTACGAACGAAAGAACGAACGTACGTATGTAAGTACGTAAGTACGTACGAACAATCGAACGAACCAACGATCGAACGAACATACGAACGAAAGAATGGACGAACAAAAGAACGAACGAATGAATGAACGATTGTACGAACAAACGTACGTACGTACTAACGAACGAACGAATGAACTAGCGAACGAACGAACGTACGCACGTAGATAAGTGCGTATGAAAGAACGAACGAATGTACGTACGTACGTACGTACGTATGTACCTGATTAGGTACCTAAGTACGTACATACGAATGAACACTTGAACGTAATTACAAACGAACGAACGAACGAACGAACTAACGAAAGAACGAACGAACGAACGAACTAACTAAAGAACGAACGAACGAACGAACTAACTAAAGAATGAACGAACGAACGAACTAACTAAAGAATGAACCAACGAAAGAACGGACGAAAGAAACATACGTACTTACGTCCGTACTTACGAACGAACGAACGTACGTTTGTTCGTTCGATAATTCGTTTGTCCGTTCGTTCGTTCGATCGTACGTACGTACGTTCTTTCGTAATACGTACGTACATACGTTCGTTCGTTCGTAATTACGGACGTAAGTACATATGTTTCTTTCGTCCGTTCTTTCGTTAGTTCTTTCGTTGGTTCATTCTTTAGATAGTTCGTTCGTTCGTACTTACGTCCGTATGTTCATTCGTGTGTACCTAATCACGTACATACGTACGTATATTCGTTCGTTCGGTCGTATGTTCGTACGTACGTATGTACGTTCCTTCGTTCAATCGTTCGTTCGTTCGATCGTTTTTCGTTCAATCATTCGTTCCTTCTATCACTCCTACGTACATACGTTCGTACGTTCGTTCGTACATACGTACGTTCGTTCGTTCGTAAATACGTACGTGTGTTCGTAAGTTCGTTCGTACGGAAATACGTTCCTTCTTTCGTTCGTTCTTTCGTTCGGTTGTTCTTTCGGTGGTTCGTTCATTCGTTCCTACTTATGTACGTGCGTGCGTACGTCCGTACGTTCGTTTGTTCGTTCATTGTGCATTCGTACGTACGTACGTTCGTTTGTACGTTTGTACGTACGCACTTTCATTCGTTCGATCTTTTGTTCGTTCATTCGTTCGTTCTTTCTTTCGTTCGTACGAAGATATGGTCGTACGATCGTTCTTTCGTTCGTACCTACTTACTTACGTACATAGGCACGTTTGTTCTTTCCTTTGTACATACGTACGTTCGTTCCTTTGTACATACGTACGTTCGTTCCTTTGTACATACGTACGTTCGTTCGTGAGTTCCTTCGCTCGTAAGTACGTACGTACATTCGTTGTTTCACTCGTTCGTTCTTTCGTTTGTTTGTTGGATCGTACGTACGTTCGAACGTTCGATCCTCCGTTCATACGTACGAAAGTACGTTCGGTCGTTCGTTCGATAAATCGTTCGCACATACATACGTACGTACGTTCGTATATACGTTCGTTCGTTCATTCGTACATACGTCCGTATATACGTGCGTTAGTTCATTCGTAAGTACGTACGTAAGTACGTTATTTCTTTCGTCCTTTCGTTCTTTCGTTGGCTCAGTCTTTGGTTAGTTCGTTCGTTCGTAAGTACGTATGTACGTTCGTATGTTCATTCGTATGTACGTGCATTCGTTCGCTCGCTCGTCCGTTCATACGCATTTATCTGCGTACGGAAGTTCGTTCGTTCGCTAGTGCATTCGCCCGTTCGTTCATATGTGCGTAAGGACGTTAGATCGTTCGTTCGTACGTGTATACTTGCGTACGTCCGTCCTTTCGTTCGTTCCTTCCTTCGGTCGTTCGTACATACGTTCGTCCATACGTACGTACATACGTTCGTTCGTTCGTTCATCAGTACATATGAACGTACGCACAAGCATACGTTCGTTCATTCGCTCGTTCTTACGTACACACGTACGTACGTACGTTCGTACGTACGTTCATACCTACGTCCGTTCGTACGTTCTTTCGTAATACGTACGTACATAGTACGTTTGTACGTACATTCGTTCGTTCAATCGTGCATTCGTTCGTTCGTACGTACGTTCATTCGTTTGTTCGTTCTTTTGTTCGTTCATTTATTCATTCGTATGTACATACGTTCATACGTTCGTTCGTTGGATCGTTCATTCATTCGTACGTTCGTTCTTTCGTTCGTACGTACGAAAGTTCGTTCGTTCGTTCGTTCGTTCGTTCAGTCGGTCATTCGTTCGTACGTTCGTTCGTTCATTCGTTCGTACTTACGTACGTACGTACGTTCTTTCGTTCATTGTGCATTCGTACGTACGTAAGTACGTTTGTTCGTTAGTTCGTACGTACGTATATTCATTCGTTCTTTTGTTCGTTCAATCGTTCGTTCTTTCTTTTGCTCGTACGTAATTACGTACGTACATATGTACGTGCGTTCGTTCGTTCATTCGGAAGTACGTTCTTTCTTTCGATCTTCCGTTCATACGTACGAAAGTACGTTGGGTCGTTCGTTCCATAGATCGTTCGCACATACATACGTACGTACGTACGTATATACGTTCGTTCGTTTCTACGTACGTAGGTTCGTTCGATCTCTCGTCCATCGTACGTACGTACATATGTCGTTCGTTAGTTCGTTCGTTCGATCGTTCCTACGTACGAATGTACGTTCCTACGTTCGTTCGTTCGACCGTTCGTTCGTTCATTCGTACATACGTACGTATATACGTGCGTTAGTTCATTCGTAAGTACGTACGTAAGTACGTTTTTTCTTTCGTCCGTTCGTTGTTTCGTTGGCTCAGTCTTTGGTTAGTTCATTCGTTCGTAAGTACGTATGTACGTTCGTATGTTCATTCGTATGTACGTACATTCGTTCGCTCGCTCGTCCGTTCATACGCATTTATCTGCGTACGGAAGTTCGTTCGTTCGCTAGTGTATTCGCTCGTTCGTTCATATGTGCGTACGGACGTTAGATCGTTCGTTCGTACGTGTATACTTGCGTACGTCCGTCCTTGCGTTCGTTCCTTCCTTCGATCGTTCGGTCGTTCGTACATACGTACGTACATACGTTCGTACATACGTACGTACATACGTTCGTACATACGAACGTACATACGTTCGTTCGTTCGTTCATCAGTACATATGAACGTACGCACAAACGTACGTTCGTTCATTCGCTCGTTCTTACGTATACACGTACGTACGTACGTTCATACGTACGTACATAGGTATTTACGTACATACGTTCGTTCATTCCATCGACAGATTTTTCGTTTACTCGTTTTTTCGTTAGTTCTTTCATTCCTTCCTTCCTACGTACATACGTACCTTTGTTCGGTCGTACGTACGTACGTTCGTTCGTTCATTCATTCGTTCGTTCGTTCTTTTGTTCGTTCATTCATTCGTTCGTACGTACATACGTTCGTACGTACGTTCGTTCGATCGTTGGTTGGTTCGTTCGTACGTACTTACGTACGTATGTACGTTTCTTTGTTCAATCATTCGTTCCTTCTATCGTTCGTTCGTACATACGTTCGTACGTTCGTTCGTACGTACTTATGTACGTACGTACGTTCGTTCGTACATACGTACGTTCGTTCGTTCGTAAATACGTACGTTTGTTCGTAAGTTCGTTCGTACGGAAATACGTTCTTTCTTTCGTTCGTTCTTTCGTTCGGTTGTTCTTTCGGTGGTTCGTTCATTCGTTCCTACTTACGTACGTGCGTGCGTACGTCCGTACGTTCGTTTGTTCGTTCATTGTGCATTCGTACGTACGTACGTTCGTTTGTACGCACTTTCATTCGTTCGATCTTTTGATCGTTCATTCGTTCGTTCTTTCTTTCGTTCGTACGAAGATATGTTCGTACGATCGTTCTTTCGTTCGTACCTACTTACTTACGTACATAGGCACGTTTGTTCATTCCTTTGTACATACGTACGTTCGTTCGTGAGTTCCTTCGCTCGTAAGTATGTACGTACATTCGTTGTTTCACTCGTTCGTTCTTTCGTTCGTTTGTTGGTTCGTACGTACGTTCGAACGTTCGATCTTCCGTTCATACGTACGAAAGTACGTTCGGTCGTTCGTTCCATAAATCGTTCGCACATACATACGTACGTACGTACGTATATACGTTCGTTCGTTTCTACGTACGTAGGTTCGTTCGTTCTCTCGTCCATCGTACGTACGTACATATGAACGTACGCACAAACGTACGTTCGTTCATTCGCTCGTTCTTACGTACACACGTACGTACCTACGTTCGTACGTACGTACATACGTATGTACGTACATACGTTCGTTCATTCCATCGACAGATTTTTCGTTTACTCGTTTTTTCGTTAGTTCTTTCGTTCCTTCCTTCCTACGTACATACGTACGTACCTTTGTTCGTTCGACCAGTCGTTCGTTCGTTCGTACGTTCTTTCGTAATACGTAAGTACATACGTTCGGTCGTACGAAAGCATGTACGTTTGTACGTTCGTACGTACGTACGTATCTTCTTTCGTTCATTCTTTCGTTCGTTCCTACATACGTACGTTCATTCCTTCGTCCGTTCGTTCGTTCGTACGTACGTTCTTTCGTAATACGTACGTACATACGTTCGTTCGTACGAAAGCACGTACGTGTATACGTTCGTACGTACGTACGTATCTTCTTTCGTTCAATCGTTCATTCTTTCGTTAGTTACTACATACGTACGTTCATTCCTACGTCCGTTCGTTCGTTCGTACGTACGTTCTTTCGTAATACGTACGTACATAGTACGTTTGTACGTACATTCGTCCGTTCAATCGTGCATTCGTTCGTTCGTATGTACGTTCATTCGTTTGTTCGTTCTTTTGTTCGTTCATTTACTCATTCGTATGTACATACGTTCATACGTTGGATCGTTCATTCATTCGTACGTTCATTCTTTCGTTCGTACGTACGAAAGTTCGTTCGTTCGTTCGTTCAGTCGTACGTTCGTTCTTTCGTTCGTTCATTCGTTCGTACTTACGTACGTGCGTACGTTCTTTCGTTCATTGTGCATTCGTACGTACGTAAGTACGTTTGTTCGTTAGTTCGTACGTACGCCTATTCATTCGTTCTTTTGTTCGTTCAATCGTTCGTTCTTTCTTTCGCTCGTACGTAATTACGTACGTACATATGTACGTGCGTTCGTTCGTTCATTCGAAAGTACGTTCTTTCTTTCGTACGTTCTTTCTTTCGTTCTTTCGTTCATTCATAGGTAGGTTCGTTCTTTCTTTCGTACATACGAAAGTACGTACGGTCGTTCGTTCGTTCGTTTGTTCGTTCATTCGTTGCTACGTACATACGTACGTTTGTTCGTTCGATCGTACGTACGTACGTTCGTTCGTACGTTCGTTGGTACATTCGTTCGTAAGTACGTACGTAAGTACATATGTTTCTTTCTTTCGTTGGTTCATTCTTTAGTTAGTTCGTTCGTTTGTACTTACGTACGTATGTACGTTCGTGTGTTCATTCGTATGTACTTACTTAGGTACCTATTCACGTACATACGTACGTACGTACTTCGTTTCTTCGTTTAGTTTTATCGTTGGTTGTTCCTTCGTACGTTCGTACGTACGTACGTTTGTTCGTTCAATCATTCGTTCATGCATACGTTCATTCGTTCGTTCATTCCTTCAACCGTCCGTTCGTTCGTTCGTACGTACGTTCTTTCGTAATACGTATGTACATACGTCCGTACGTATGTTCGTTCTTACGTTCATTTGTACGAATGTACGTGCGATTGTTCGTTCGTACGTACGTACGTTCGTTCGTTCAATCGTTCATTCATTCGTTCGTTCGTTCTTTTGTTCGTTCGTACGTACATACGTTCGTACGTTCGTTCGATCGTTGGTTGGTTCGTTCGTACGTACTTACGTACGTATGTACGTTCGTTCGTTCGTAAATACGTACGTATGTACGTACGTTCGTTCGTAAGTTCGTTCATTCGTTCGTTCTTTCTTTCGTTCGTACGAAGATATGTTCGTACCATCGTTCTTTCGTTCGTACCTACTTACTTACGTACATAGGCACGTTTGTTCTTTCCTTTGTACATTCACTCGTTCGTTCTTTCGTTCGTTTGTTGGATCGTACGTACGTTCGATCTTCCGTTCATACGTACGAAAGTACGTTCGGTCGTTCGTTCCATAAATCGTTCGCACATACATACGTACGTACGTACGTATATACGTCCGTTCGTTTCTACGTACGTAGGTTCGTTCGTTCTCTCGTCCATCGTACGTACGTACATATGAACGTACGCACAAACGTACGTTCGTTCATTCGCTCGTTCTTACGTACACACGTACGTACCTACGTTCGTACGTACGTACAGACGTATGTACGTACATACGTTCGTTCATTCCATCGACAGATTTTTCGTTTACTCGTTTTTTCGTTAGTTCTTTCGTTCCTTCCTTCCTACGTACATACGTACCTTTGTACGTTCGACCGTTCGTTCGTTCGTTCGTACGTTCTTTCGTAATACGTAAGTACATACGTTCGGTCGTACGAAAGCATGTACGTTTGTACTTTCGTACGTACGTACGTATCTTCTTTCGTTCATTCTTTCGTTCGTTCCTACATACGTACGTTCATTCCTTCGTCCGTTCGTTCGTTCGTACGTACGTTCTTTCGTAATACGTACGTACATACGTTCGTTCGTACGAAAGCACGTACGTGTATACGTTCGTACGTACATACGTATCTTCTTTCGTTCAATCGTTCATTCTTTCGTTCGTTCCTACATACGTACGTTCATTCCTACGTCCGTTCGTTCGTTCGTACGTACGTACATAGTACGTTTGTACGTACATTCGTCCGTTCAATCGTGCATTCGTTCGTTCGTACGTACGTTCATTCGTTTGTTCGTTCTTTTGTTCCTTCATTTATTCATTCGTATGTACATACGTTCATACGTTCGTTCGTTGGATCGTTCATTCATTCGTACGTTCATTCTTTCGTTCGTACGTATGAAAGTTCGTTCGTTCGTTCGTTCAGTCGGTCATTCGTTCGTACGTTCGTTCTTTCGTTCGTTCATTCGTTCGTACTTACGTACGTGCGTACGTTCGTTCGTTCATTGTGCATTCGTACGTACGTAAGTACGTTTGTTCGTTAGTTCGTACGTACGCCTATTCATTCGTTCTTTTGTTCGTTCAATCGTTCGTTCTTTCTTTCGCTCGTACGTAATTACGTACGTACATATGTACGTGCGTTCGTTCGCTCATTCGGAAGTACGTTCTTTCTTTCGTTCTTTCGTTCATTCATAGGTACGAAAGTACGTACGGTCGTTCGTTCGTTCGTTTGTTCGTTCATTCGTTGCTACGTACATACGTACGTTTGTTCGTTCGATCATTCGTTCGTTTGATCGTACGTACGTACGTTCTTTCGTAAAACGTACGTACATACGTTCGTTCGTACGTTCGTTGGTACATTCGTTCGTAAGTACGTACCTAAGTACATATGTTTCTTTCTTTCGTTGGTTCATTCTTTAGTTAGTTCGTTCGTTTGTACTTACGTTCGTATGTTCATTCGTATGTACTTACTTAGGTACCTATTCACGTACATACGTACGTACGTACTTCGTTTCTTCGTTAGTTTTATCGTTGGTTGTTCCTTCGTACGTTCGTACGTACGTACGTTCTTTCGTAATACGTATGTACATACGTCCGTACGTATGTTTGTTCTTACGTTCATTTGTACGAATGTACGTACGATTGTTCGTTCGTACGTACGTACGTTCGTTTGTTCAATCGTTCGTTCGTTCGTTCTTTTGTTCGTTCGTACGTACATACGTTCGTACGTTCGTTCGATCGTTGGTTGGTTCGTTCGTACGTACTTACGTACGTATGTACGTTCGTTCGTTCGTAAATACGTACGTATGTACGTACGTTCGTTCGTTCATTCGGAAGTACGTTCTTTCGTTCGTACGTACGAAAGTACGTTCCTTCATTTGTTTCTATTACGCACGTGCGTACGTACGTACGTTCCTTCATTTGTTTCTATTACGCACGTGCGTACGTACGTACGTTCGTTTGTTCGTTCATTGTGCATTCGCACGTACGTACGTTCGCACTTTCATTCGACCGAACGATCGAAGGAACGAACGAGAGGACGAACGTACGTTAGTATGTACGTACGTCTGTACATACGAACGAACAAACGACCGAATGAACTAGCGAACGAACGAACGTACGCACGTAGATAAGTGCGTATGAAAGAACGAGCGAACGAACGAATGTACGTACGTACGTGAATACGAATGAACATACGAATGAACATACGAACGTACATACGTACGTAAGTACAAGCGAACGAACTAACTAAAGAATGAACCAACGAACGAACAGACGAAAGAAACATATGTACTTATGTTCGTTTGTTCGTTCATTGTGCATTCGTACGTACGTACGTTCGTTTGTACGTTCGTACGTACGCACTTTCATTCGTTCGATCTTTTGTTCGTTCAATCGTTCGTTCTTTCTTTCATTCGTACGTAGATATGTTCGTACGGTCGTTCTTTCGTTCGTACCTACTTACTTACGTACATAGGCACGTTCGTTCGTTCCTTTGTACATACGTACGTTCGTTCGTGAGTTCCTTCGCTCGTAAGTACGTACGTACATTCGTTGTTTCACTCGTTCGTTCTTCCGTTCGTTTGTCGTATCGTACGTACTTTCGAACGTTCGATCTTCCGTTCATACGTACGAAAGTACGTTCGGTCGTTCGTTCGATAAATCGTTCGCACGTAATTACGTATATACGTTCGTTCGTTCCTACGTACGTAGGTTCGTTGATTCTCTCGTCCATCGTACGTACGTACATATGTCGTTCGTTAGTTCGTTCGTTCGTTCGTTCATACGTACGAATGTACGTTCCTACGTTCGTTCGTTCGACCGTTAGTTCGTTCATTCGTACATACGTACGTATATACGTGCGTTAGTTCATCCGTAAGTACGTACGTACGTAAGTACGTTTTTTCTTTCGTCCGTTCGTTCTTTCGTTGGCTCAGTCTTTAGTTAGTTCGTTCGTTCGTACGTACGTACGTTCGTATGTTCATTCGTATGTACGTACATTCGTTCGCTCGCTCGTCCGTTCATACGCATTTATCTACGTACGGAAGTTCGTTCGTTCGCTAGTGCATTCGCTCGTTCGTTCATATGTGCGTACGGACGTTAGATCGTTCGTTCGTACGTGTATACTTGCGTACGTCCGTCCTTTCGTTCGTTCCTTCCTCCGATCGTTCGGTCGTTCGTACATACGTACGTACATACGTTCGTATATACGTACGTACATACGTTCCGTCGTTCGTTCATCAGTACATATGAACGTACGCACAAACGTACGTTCGTTCATTCGCTCGTTCTTACGTACACACGTACGTACGTACGTTCGTTCGGTACGTATGTACGTAGGAAGGAAGGAACGAAAGAACTAACGAAAAAACGAGTAAACGAAAAATCTCTAGATGGTATGAACGAACGTACGTACGTACACACGTACGTACGTACGTTCGTTCGGTCGTTCGTACGTACGTACATACGTATGTGCGTACATACGTTCGTTCATTCCATCGACATATTTTTCGTTTACTCGTTTTTTCGTTAGTTCTTTCGTTCCTTCCTTCCTACGTACACACGTACCTTTGTTCGTTCGACGGTTCGTTCGTTCGTTCGTTCTTTCGTAATACGTAAGTACATACGTTCGTTCGTAGGAAAGCACGTACGTTTGTACGTTCATACGTACGTTCTTTCGTAATACGTACGTACATACGTTCGTTCGTACGTTCATTCGTTCGTTCGTTCGTTCGTTTGTTCGTTCTTTTGTTCGTTCATTTATTCATTCGTATGTTGTATCTTTCATTCTTTTGTTCGTTCATTTATTCATTCGTATGTTGTATCTTTCATTCGTTCGTACGTACGAAATTACGTTCTGTCGTTCGTTCAGTCGGTCATTCGTACGTACGTTCATTCGTTCGTACTTACGTGCGTACGTTCTTTCGTTCATTGTGCATTCGTACGTACGTAAGTACGTTTGTTCTTTAGTTCGTACGTACGCATGTTCATTTGTTCTTTTCTTCGTTCAATCGTTCGTTCTTTCTTTCGTTCGCACGTAATTACGTACGTACATAGGTACGTGCGTTCGTTCGTTCATTCGGAAGTACGTTCTTTCTTTCGTTCGTTCGTTAATTCGTTCCTATGTACATACGTACGTTTGTTCGTTCGATCATACGTACGTACGTTCTTTCGTAATACGAATGTACATACGTTCGCTCGTACGTACGTACGTAATTACATATGTTTCTTTCGTCCGTTCGTTCGTTGGTTCATTATTTAGTTAGTTCGTTCGTTTGTACTTACGTACGTATGTACGTTCGTATATTCATTCGTATGTACGTACTTAGGTACTTATTCACGTACATACGTACGTACGTACATTCGTTAGTTTTATCGTTTGTTTGTTCCTTCGTACATTCGTACGTACGTACGTTTGTTCGTTCAATCATTCGTTCGTGCATGCGTTTATTCATTCCTTCGTCCGTCCGTTCGTTCGTTCGTACGTACGTTCTTTCGTAATACGTATGTACATACGTCCGTACATATGTTCGTTCTTACGTTCATTAGTACGAATGTACGTACGATTGTTCATTCGTACGTACGTACGTTCGTTCGTTCATTCGGAAGTACGTACGTTCGTTCGTTTGGTCGTTCGTTCATTTCTTCCTACTTACGCACGCACGTGCGTACGTACGTACGTTCGTTTGTTCGTTCATTATGCATTCGTACGTACGTACGTACGTTCGCACTTTCATTCGAACGAACGACCGAACGATCGACGGAAAGAACGAACGTACGTTAGTATGTACGAATGCACAATGAACGAACAAACGAACGTACGTACGTACGCACGTGCGTAAGTAGGAAGAAATGAACGAACGAACGAACGTACGTACTTCCGAATGAACGAACGAACGTATGAACGCACGTACATATGTACGTACGTAATTACGTACGAACCGAAGAAAGAACGAACGATTGAACGAACAAAGGAACGAATGAATGTACGTATGTACGAATGCACAATGAAAGAAAGAACGTACGCACGTACGTAAGTACGAACAAATGAACGAACGAACGAAAGAACGAACGTACGTACGAACGACCAATTGAACGAAAGAAAGAACGTACTTTCGTATGTACGAACGAAAGAACAACCTACGTACGAACGATCCGACGAACGAAAGAAGTTACAAGCGAACGTACGTGCTTTCATACAAACGAACGAACGTATGTACATACGAACGATCGAAAGGTCGAATGAATGATCGAAAGAACAAACGTCCGTATGTACGTAGGAAGGAAGGAAGGAAGGCAGGAAGGAACGAACTAACGAAAAAACGAAAAATCAATCGATGGAACGAACGAACGTACATACGTACATACGTACGTACGAACGAACGTACGTACGTAAGAAGGAGCACATGAACGAACCAAAGAACAAACGAACGTACGTTTGTGCGTACGTTCATATGAACGAATGAACAAACGAACGTATGTACGTATGTATGTACGAACGTTCGAACGATCGAAGGAAGGAACGAACGAAAGAACGAACGTACACAAGTATGCACGGACGAACGGACGATCTTACGTACGTACATACGAACGAACGAACGAGCGAACGAACGAATGTACGTACTTACGTAAATAGGTACCGAAGTACTTACGTACGAATGAACAAACGAACGTACATACGTACGTACGTACAAACGAATGAACTAACTAACTAAAGAATGAACCAACGAACGAACAGACAAAAGAAAAATACGTACTTACGTACGTACTCACGAACGAACTAACGGACGTATAAACGAACGAACTAACGAACAACGTACGTACGATGGACGAGAGAACGAATAAACGTACGTAAGTACGTACGTACGTACGCACACACGTGAGTACGTACGTACGTATGTATGTACGGACGATTTATCGAACGAACGAAAGAAGGGACGTACGATTCAAAGAAAGAAAGAACGAAAGAATGAACGAGTGAAACAACGAACGTACGTACGAACATACGAGCGAACGTATCTTCGTACGACCGAAAGAACGAACGAATAAACGAACAAAAGAACAAACGACTGAAAGTGCGAACGTACGTACGTACGTACGAATGCACTATGAACGAACAAACGAACGTACGTACGTACGCACGTACGTGAGTAGGAACAAATGTACGAACGACCGAACGAACGAACGAAAGTACTTTCGTACGTACGAACAAAAGAACGAACGTACGGACGAACTTACGAACGAACGAACGTATGTACGTACGTAAGTACGTACGAACGAACCAACGACCAAACGAACGTAAGAACGTATGTACGTACGAACGAATGAATGAACGAACAAAAGAACGAACGAACGAACGAATGAATGTAAGATTGAACGAACGAATGTACGTACGTACGAACGAACGATCGTACGTACATTCGTACAAATGAACGTAGGAAAGAACATATGTACGGACGTATGTACATACGTATTACTAAAGAACGTACGTACGAACGAACGAACGGACGGACGAAGGAACAAACGAACTATAAAACTAACGAAGGAACGAATGTAAGCACGTACTTATGTACGAGAATAGGTACCTAAGTACGTCCATACGAATGAACATACGAACGTACGTACGTACGTAAGTACGAACGAACGAACTAACGAACGGACGAACGTATGTACGAACGAACGTATGTACGTACGTATTACGAAAGAACGTACGTACGTACGATCGAACTAACGAACGGATGATCGAACGAACAAACGTACGTATGTACGTAGCAACGAATGAACGAACAAACGAACGAACGAACGACCGAACGTACGTACGTATGAATGAACGAAAGAACGAAAGAAATAACGTACTTCCGAATGAACGAACGAACGCATATACCTATGTACGTACGTAATTACGTACGAACGAAAGAAAGAACGAACGATTGAACGAACAAAAGAACGAATGAATATGCATACGTACGAACTAACGAACAAACGTACGTACGAATGCACAATGAACGGAAGAACGTACGCACGTACGTAAGTACGAACGCATGAACGAACGAAAGAACGAACGAATGACCGACTGAACGAACGAACAAACGACAGAACGTATTTCGTACGTACGAACGAAAGAACGAACGTACGTCAATACTTACGAATGAATGAACGATACAACGAACGAACGTATGAACGTATGTACATACGAATGAATAAATGAACGAACAAAAGGACGAACAAATGAACAAACGTACGTACGTAGGAACGAACGAAAGAATGAACGATTGAACGAAAGAAGATACGTGCGTACGTACGAACGTACATACTTTCGTACAAACGAACGTACGTACGTACGAATGCACAAACGAACGTACGTACATACGTACGCACGCACGTACGTAAGTAGGAACGAACGAACGAACAACCCGACGTACTTCCGAACGAACTTACGAACGAACGTACGTATGTGCGAACGAACGAACGTACGTACGTATGTACGTACGTAAGTACTACGAACGAACAATCGAACGAAAAAAAGAACGAACGAACGAAAGAATGGACGATTGTACGAACGAACGTACGACCGAACGAACGTACGACCGAACGATCGAAGTAACGAACGAATGAACAAGCGAACGAACGAACGTACGCACGTAGATAAGTGCGTATGAAAGAACGAGCGAACGAACGAATGTAAGTACGTACGTATGTACGTGAATAGATACCTAAGTACGTACATACGAATGAACATACGAACGTAAGTACAAACGAACGAACGAACGAACGAACCACCTAAAGAATGAACCAACGAAAGAACTAACGAAAGAATGGGCATATGTACTTACGTCTGTACTTACGAACGTACGATCGTATTACGAAAGAACGTACGTACGTACGATCGAACGAACGAACGAACGGGCGAACGAACAAACGTATGTATGTACGTAGGAACGAACGAACGAACGTACTTTCGTATGTACGAACGAAAGAACGAACGTACGTACGTACGTACGTACGTATGAATGAACGAAAGAACGAAAGAAAGAACGTATTTCCGAATGAACGAAAGAACTTATGAACGCACGTACCTATCTGCGTACGTAATTAGGTACGTACGAAAGAAAGAACGAACGATTCAACGAACAAAAGAACGAATGGAAGTGCGTACGTACGAATGAACGAACTAACGTACGTACGTATGTACGAATGCACAATGAACGAAAGAACGTACGCACGTACGTAAGTACGAACGAATGAACGAGCGAAAGATCGAACGTACGTACGAACGACCAACTGAACAAACGAACGTACGTTTGTGCGTACGTCCATATGTACTAATGAACGAATGAACGAACGTATGTACGTATGCATGTACGAACGAACGTATGTACGAACGATCGAAGGAAGGAACGAACGAAAGGATGAACGTACACAAGTATGCACGTATGAACGGACGATCTTACGTACGTACGTACATACGAATGAACTAGCGAACGAACGAACATACGTACGTAGATAAGTGCGTATGAACGAACGAGCCAACGAATGTACGTACGTACTACGTAAATATGTACCGAAGTACGTACGTACGAATGAACAAACGAACGTACATACGTACGTACGTACAAACGAATGAACTAACTAACTAAAGAATGAACCAACGAAAGAACTAACGAACGAACAATACGTACTTACGTACGTACGATGGACGAGAGAACGAACAAACGTACGTACGTATGTACGAACGATTTATCTAATGAACGACCGAACGTACTTTCGTACGTACGAACGAAAGAAGGAACGTTCGAACGTACGTACGATTCAAAGAACGAACGAATGAATGAACGAGTGAAACAACGAACGTACGTACATACGTACGTATGTTCAAAGGAACGAACGAACGTACCTATGTGCGTGCGTGCGAACGAAAGAACGAACGAACGTATCTTCGTACGAACGAAAGAAAGAAAGAAGGAACGAACGAATAAACGAACAAAAGAATAAACGAATGAAAGTGCGAACGTACGTACGTACGTACGAATGCACAATGAACGAACAAATGAACGTACGTACGTACGCACGTGCGTAAGTAGGAACAAATGAACGAACGACCGAACGAACGATCGAACGTACTTTCGTACGTACGAACGAAAGAACGAACGTACGTACGAATGAACGAACGAACGAAAGAACGTACTTCCGAATGAACGAACGAACTTACGAACGAACGTACGTACGTATTTACGAACGAACGAACGTATGTACGAACGTAATTACGTACGAACGAACCAACCAAAGATCGAACGGAGGTACGAACGTATGTACGTACGTACGAACAAAAGAACGAACGAACGAATGAATGAACGATTGAACGAACGAACGTACATACGTACGAACGAACAATCGTACGTACATTCGTACAAATGAACGTAGGAACGAACATATGTACGGACGTACGTACATACGTATTACGAAAGAACGTACGTACGAACAAAAGAACGGACGAAGGAATGAACGTATGCACGAACGAATGATTGAACGAACAAACGTTCGAATGAACAAACGAAGGAAGGAATGTACGTACGAACGTATGTACGAACGAACGAACCAAACAACGAACGAACGAACAAACGAAGCTATGTACGTACGTATGTACGAACATATGTATGTACGTACGTACGTACGTATGTACGAACGTACGACCGAACGATCGAAGGAAAGGACGAACGTACGTTAGTATGTACGTACATACGAACGAACGAACGAATGAACTAGCGAACGAACGAACGTACGTACGTGGATAAGTGCGTACGAACGAACGAGCGAACGAATGAATGTACGTACGTACGTACGTACGTAAATATGTAACTAAGTACGTACGTACGAATGAACAAACGAACTTACATTGTACGTACATAGGAAAGAACGAACGAACTAACTAACTAAAGAATGAACCAACGACAGAACTAACGAACGGACAAACGTACGTACGTACGTACAAACGACCGAGCGGACCAACGAACGAACGTACGTACGTACAAATGAACGATCAAACGTACGTGGCAATGAACGAACGTATATACGTACGTACGTATGTACGAACGAATGAACGAAAGAACGTACGAACGAAACAACGAAGTTACGTACGTACGTACTTCCCAACGAATGTACGTTCGAACGAAATATATATATATATATATATATATATATATATACATACATATATATTTTTTTTTAAATTTTATATCTAGTTTCAGCTCATGAGCTGTGGCCATGCTGAGGCACCAACTTTTGGTGCTGCTACACAATTTTATTTCAGGAATTGTATATATACTCATAAACATATACATACATATGTATGTACATATACATACATATATACATGTACACACACACACACACATATATATATATATATATATATATATATATATATATATATATACCGGTAGACTGTTTGGCAAAGATGAGTGTAGATGAACCGGGCGAGGGGGACATTCAAATCTGTCCTGGGTTCAAGCCTGGTCAGGATGGGGAAGAAGGTTAGAGTATTTTTATTTATACAAAATTATTAAAAAACAAAAACTGTATTTCTAGATAGAGATCGAAACCTCTACCTTCATACAAGGTATTTAGTTAAATTCTAACACCTTTAACTATTAGGCCATCAAACCAACACCTGAAAAACAAATAAAAAATGAGTCACTTAAATCTATTTTTTATTGATTGGACACTATTATAGATTTAAGTATCTCATTTTTTGACAGCATTTAGTGGGGGGGGGGGGTGGACCCGGTAGAGTAGTAATTAAAGGCGAGTGTAGGTGAACCGAGTTAGGGGGACATGCTGAACTGTCCTGTCCAAGCCTGGCCAGGAAGAAGGTGAGAGTCCATTTATTTTTATTTTTCGTTGATGGAAAAATATCAAAAAATATATTTCCGAGATCGAGATTGAATCTTCAACTTTCAAACAAGGTTATTAGTTAGATTACTCACATCTTTGACTATTAGGCCATCAAACCATCACGTGGAAAACATAAAAAATGAGACACTTAAATCTATATTTATTATTGATTGGACACTATCTCATTCTTGACAGCAATTAGTGGGGCACAAATATATATATATATATACAAATATATATATATATATAAATATAAATATATATTTTTATATATCTATCTATAAATATATATAAATCTATATATAAATATATATATTTATATATATAAATATATATTTATATCTATATATATAAATATCTATTTATATCTATATATATAAATATCTATTTATATCTATATATATAAATATCTATATATATCTATATATATAAATATATATAAATTTATATATAAATATATATATTTATATATATAAATATCTATATATTTATATCTATATATAAATATATATTTATAACTATATATATAAATATCTATATATATAAATATCTATATATTTATATATATTTGTATCTATATATAAATATATATTTATATTTATATCTATATATAAATATATATTTATATCTATATATATATATTTATATCTATATATAAACATATTTATATCTATATATATATGTATATATATAGATATAAATATATATATATAGATATATATATATTTATATATAAATATATATATATATATATATAAACATATATATATATATCTATATATATATGTTTATATATAGATATAAATATATATATATAGATATATATATATTTATATATAAATATATATATCTATATATATATATTTATATCTATATATAAACATATATATATATATATTTATATCTATATATAAATATATATATATATTTATATGTTTCAGCCAAGTGGCTGCGGTCATGCTGGTGCACCACCGTGATTTTCACGTTCCTTGCATGGCTCTTCTCCCGCACTTGACATGGTCCAATCAAGAGTTTTGACGGCACATCTGGTGTATAAGAGAATTTGACATAGCTGCCCTAAACTGCGTCTCATTACGAGCCATTGATTCGTCTGGTATCGTGGAGAGGAAAGTGTCAAGTTTTGTCTTCAAGACCTCCGCATCCATGTCTTGCATGTCTCTCAAATGTTTTGGCAGGGCATTGAAGAGCTGAGGTCCTCTGAAACCGAGGCTGCTGCAGTATCTCGTTCTTATGTGAGATGCAGTGGACGGTACCTTTGGCATCATGCAGTGGTGACCCGTGCGGGCACACCTGTAGTATTTGATTCCAAAGTTTGGCATCAGTCCTTCCAGTATTTTCCATATGTATATTATTACATATCTCTCCCGCCTGCGCTCCAGGGAGTAGAGACCTAGTGCCTTCAGTCGCCCCCTGTAGTTCATCTGTTGGACTGTGGCGATCTTTTTTGTATAGTGCCGCTGAATTGCTTCGAGTTCAGCTGTCGGGTTAACACAGTGTGATGACCACAACTGAGAGCAATAGTCGTGATGGTTTGATGGCCTAATAGTTAAGGGTGTTAGTAATCTAACTAATAACCTTGGTTGAAGGTTGAGGTTTCAATCTCTATCTAGGAAATATATATATATATATATATATCTATATATATCTGTATATATCTATATCTACATATATATCTATATATATAAATATATTTCCTAGATAGAGATTGAAACCTCAACCTTCAACCAAGGTTATTAGTTAGATTACTAACACCCTTACCTATTAGGCCATCAAACCATCACGTGGAAAACAGATAAAAAATGAGACACTTAAATCTTAGAGATGTTAAGTGGAAAAGATGTTACAGCAATGGTAGGCGTTGTGGAGTCTAAAGGACAGGACTGTGCAATGGATGTCTTGGTGCTAATGGGTGTGGAATAGGAAGAATGAATGCGCGTGTGAAGGAGCAGTATTAATAAATAGTGGTGGAGAATTTAGACCGAAGTGGACTGAAATAAGGAGAAGCAAAATTAATGCGTTTCCCGATGAAGACGAGATTCCAGATTGCGCTTCCGCGAAGCCAGACCGAACCGGAAAAATGTTGCAGCGTATGACCAGTTGAAGAATATTGCGTGAGATCGCGGTTTTATTGAATTGTGTTAGTGAACTTATTTTGTAAATGAGATCATCTG
>NC_142949.1:3709598-3734627 GCF_046866305.1 Octopus bimaculoides
TATATATACTTTTATATATACATGCATATACACACATATATATATATGCATGTATATACATTTATATATATACATATATGCATATTTATATTTTGATATATATAAATATATATATACTCATAAATATATATGCTTATATATGTAAATATATATACTCATGTATATATATATATATATATATACTCATATATATATATATATATAAATATGTAAATTTATATAGATATCATTGGAATGCATATAACATTCACAGGTATGCATTTTCATAGATTAATTTCTATATTGCAGATGCAATTTTCGATATGTATGCATATGTGTGCAAGAGTCATTTATCATGTGAGTCTTAACATTCATTGCTTTAATTTTCTTTGGAAATGTTATGCTTGTACATGCGCATGTGTGTTTGGGGTGAGGGAGGGTGGGTGCGTGTGGGTATGTGTTCTCGCGCTTCAACTTTAGAAACCCACATGTTGTTAAAATGCTTTGAAACCTAAACAGATTTTCAAAAATGTTCAAAGGTGGATTAAGGTTTAAAGTGTTCTATTTAAGTTAACTGAAAATTTAGTGCAGCACATTCTGTACATATTAGCGAGAAACAGTGAAAGAGGCGAGTGGGAGAGAGAGAGAGGCGAGTGGGAGATTAAGAAATATAGAGAGCGCGAGATAAGGAGAAGGAAAGGGAAAACTGGAGAGTGAGTAACGCAGATAGATAGATATATAGATAGAGAAGAAACCGTGAGAGAGGCAGCAAATGTAAAGCGTGTATACATGAGAGGAATTAAAAAAGTGACATATGCGGGATATCATACTATAAAATTCCTTTTATATGCACAAACTGCAAATACGCATATTCTTTTCTACTCTAGGCACAAGGCCCGCATTTTGGGAGGAGGGTTCAGTCGATTAGATCGACACGAGTACACAACTAGTACTTAATTAATCGACCCCGAAAGGATGAAAGGTAAAGTCGACCTCGAAGGAATTTGAACTCATAATATAAAGACAGACGAAATACTCTGGATTTCACTTCAGTGTCGTATAAAAGCAATAGTTGCAGGCTTCTGACATATTTCTGAAATTCAAGAACGTGGACTCTTTTGTGATGCTGTTGTGTCTATGCTAAGTATGTACTTAAACCTGATATAGCCGTTGTTTTGACGGTGCATCTCATGGAACATATACGAACAGTCTACGTTGAACAGCTCTTATTTAAACAGATCATGTAACATGTTATGTTCTTCATGATGTGTACTATTTATATTTTGTGGCATTGGAATATGGAGACATCGCTTTAAACCTATAGGTGTATCTATTCATTTATTTAGTGTGGCATTGGCGTATTGCGTAGAATTCACAAGCATTTGGGGTATGTTAAGAGAGGAAAAGAAGAAAGGCAGTGTCAACTGTTTTAGAGTAAGTGTTGTTGCCCTTGAAGGCTAGTTATTGATGCATTGTAGATAGAGTTCAACGAGTATGAAGGCGGTGAACTGGCAGAATGTGCAAACATGGGGTCCGTTCTTAATTTCTTAGTTCAAATTCCGCCGAGGTCATCTTTGACTTTCATCCTTTCGGGATCGATGAAATAATTATCAGTTGAGCACTGGAATCAACGGCCTAGTGTCAAAGTTTGTAACTAATATAGAATCCGAATGTGCTTATAAGTGTCCAGTGAATCCTATCTTCGTCAGGAATTCAATATTTTAAATGATGTAGCTCGCGAATTGAAAAATTTAGCCAGCACTTAATTTTGTTGCAACGCTTCGTATCGAAACATCAGATGTAAACAAACAGTGAAATCGAAGACAAAGACGGGTATGGGTACCAGCTGGAGGAATGCGTTTCATGTGTAAATTAATATATCCAATAACTTAACACCGCTATATGCGGTGGTTGTACAACGTGTTCGGAGGCGAGAATGGATAAGATGACTTATACACTTATTACCCATTCTTCTTTTCAATCTCATTGTTTGTTTACATCTGACCATTCAATACGAAACGTTGTAACAAAATTCAGTGCTATCTGTAGAAATAACATCAAGAAAAGAATGTAAAAAGCACTACTAACGCATTAGAATGTGACATTAGCATATAAAAGACATTTAATATACATTATAATATATTATGGTTGCGTAACGAAGTACCACGTGCCTACAAATCATATACACACACAGGTGAGTACTTAAGTGCAAAACAAGGTGGAGAAATTGTACTGAAATACGTGTGTGTGTGTGTGTGTGTGTAAAAAAGTGTCTGTTTGTGTGTAGAATTTATCTCGAACCGGTAAAGCTCCTCAGCAAAATGCAAAGTCAGAAATATCTGAAAATCATTTTCTTATCCCAGAATTCTAATTTCGTCTTAATTGAGTAGGCTGCTCGAATTTAACAGCATGGATGACTTAGGTCAAAACTATCCTAAAATAGACAGGAAAAAAGGTGGTAAATAAGAAATGGTGGAGTGTACAGTCGTTGTTATACATTGGGTTTTTTTTTAATATTTATTCAACAGTTATTTTATGTTTGACTTATTAACAACGTTGGTAAAATGCTGACGCAGATCGAGTGATTATTGGTTTTAATAACCACTCCTTTTATCTCAGTAGCATTTGCTAAGGGACATCGTAAATACAAATTACAAAACGCTGTGCTTCTTTCACCACATAATGACAAAAGAGGCTGGCAAAAACTAAATAAGCATTAAATAAAAAATAATTGTAGAAAAATTGAATAAGTTGTAAATGAATATTAAAATTCAGAAAATATATTAGAAAATGACATTTAGTAAACAATAGCGAAACATGTTTAAACACAAAACCAAGAACCTACACCACCTTATATCTTATACATAAACTTTTTGTAGCTATTTACGTGACGAGAATGAAATCTTAAGAAAATAAATCAAACATAGGAATTTGTCGAGAATCCATGAAAATAAAATTGTGAAAATATCAAAGAGAATAGGAAAAAAATGCGAAATTAAAAACGATGTTGATTAAATAAAGAGGTGTATATATATATATATTAAAATACCCGAGGAGAAAATGTAATAGAGATTTTTAAAAAAACACATTCTAGGAAATAAAAGCTATTAAAAATGTATTATTGCTTTTACTTTCAATGTCCATATTTTTTTCTTCTTCGTAATAGCTTTTCCGAACGCCCAACAGTTTCACTAATTGGTACATGTAATATCGTCCTCACAATCAATGCCCTTGAGTAAAGTGGAATAAAATGTTGCTGTTTTTGCTATTGCTGCCGCTGCTATTGAAGTTCTTTTCTTTTTTTGTTTTTTGATGATTCGAGAATTACAAACACGCGAAGAGCTTTATTTTATTCCATAGAATTACGTGTACATGTTATGTTCGTGATTAACACATGATACGTGAGAATGTCTTAAGAATATATAGTGATTCTATTATTACTATTTATTACTTTTCGATACAGTAATGGAACAATGCATACCAGATGTGTGTTTCTGTAATTGTCTTTACAGAAATGTAGGCGTGCATCTCGGTAGAGATTTCGGCAGTACGAATTGAAAATAGGTTGATAGAAACATTTCATAACTTTAATAATTAATCTAATCCATCATCTACAGCATCGTTGATAGTACTACAACTTGATTGCTTTGATTGTATTTGTATTTTTTAACATTAGATTTTTAAGCTTTGTAAAACAATTGCGCTTACATAACATTACATTTTACCCAGAACATTTTAGCTTCAGTAGTATATTATAAGCAGGTATGTGCTTTCAAACTTTATTTATTTTGTGTACCATTGACTTACAGCGTGGGTTGCGTCTAAGTTTGTCCATTCACGATCACATTAATAGGATCCGATACCGCACGTGGCAATGAAGCATTGGCCCAGCAATTTGCTGCTATAACTCTCTCTTTCTCCAATTATTGTGTCACGAATACTTAGGCACCTGGAAGAATTAATGAAATCATATTCTACGCCACCAATTTATATTCGCTCGTATCTGACAGCTAATATTCATGCAGGTTGTCTTTTTCTTACTTTTACTGGTAATATTTTTATCATCTCCACGGCAGATTTATTACCGCACTGGAAAAAACGCTTGGCTGCATACCATCCGTCCTTACGTTCTGGGTTCAAATTCCACCAAGTTCTAATTTACCTTTCATTCTTTTGGGGTCGATAAATTAAGTACCAGTGGAGCAGTGGTGTCAACGTAATCGATTATCGCCTCTACCAAAGTAATGGTGTTGTGCAATAATTTGAAACCAATATTACTATCACCAGGTAAGTGGCGAGCTGGTCGAACCTTTAGCATGGAATCGAAAAAATAAATACGAGTTGAGTAATGCTGTCGACGTAATCGACTCGCCCAGGATTACATTATGTTGAACAAAATTGCTCTCATTTTATAGTATTTACGTTCTATAATCTAATTTATTTTCCCAAACACCTATACTATATTAGTAACTATAAATATTTCTAAAATTTCTTATATGCAACCATGAAGAGAATATTTCCGTGAAAATATGTTCTAGGTGTACATGGAATAAGTCAGCCCTCACTTCGCTTATGTATATAAGAACTATATTTCTCATTTTCTCGTAAGAAAAAAAAAACTATTTGCCTATGGATCAGACTACGTTTAATTTGATATTACAAAAGGCTATATATTTATGGAGCGATTGTACCATGAGATGAGGATGAGGAACAGTAATTCTCTTCTCTTTTCACTCTTGTCTTGAATTAATTCCAGTGTTAGCTTAGTTTTCGAAAGAGTGTAAATATGTGTGTGTGTGTGTGAATGTGAGAGCACGTGAGTCTGTGTAAGTGTATGTGTGTTTGCAGATCATTTTTGCCCAAAGGAGACATAGATCCCGCATGCCGTACATTCACTACGGGCCACAAATTATGTATTAAAGGGCATTTATGCAACTAGAATTAAAAATCACATTACACGTTAAAAAGATGGAGTTTAGCAAGAATACTCAGTGGCAGACATTATTAAACGACGTCACTTTTTAGACATTCAGTTCAAATAGGTAGGCTGGCAGAATCAAAAGAAAGATGTTATGAGAAGGAACTAAAAACAACGCCAGGAGCGTATTCGAACTCTTGAAAAGAGACTAAGAAAACCATTATAATCCATTTGGCAAACTTTAACACATCTTACAGTTTCTGTTTCTCCCACAATTCCCTCTTTACACCACATACATGTACGGTGTATACATGCATTATGTGTGTGTGTGTGTGCGTGTGTATGTATGTATGTGTGTAAGCATGTTCGTACGAATTCATGCATGCTTTTTAATTTACATTACTCCCATTTATAAAACTAAATGCGTTTCGTTTAAAATAAGATAAAAGACGTGTTAAATTTAATCAAATATATAGTTGAATTAACAAGGACAAATGTTACACGCTTTTATGTTCTTAAATCTTGTTGCCTGAATTTTTGATTCGTGCTGTGTCGTAGTCGTTTTTAATATTGTTCCTTTGTTTTCCTCTCCCTCCTCTCTCTCTTATTCTTTCTTTGTGCATATTTAATTCTAAGCCTTTGATATACGCCAAATGCATGCATGTGAGAAATTTACTTACTTGCATAATATGTATGCATTGTTGGAGGCAAGAATGCGTGCCGATATGGTGAACTTCAGCGTGATTATTTGCATGTGTGTATGCGTCTTTTGTAAGAAAGCGTGCCGCTCAGAAATTATAATCTTGCGTGTATATGGGAGTGTAATTATATTGAACTGCATACGCGTAAGCGTAGATTGATATAAACATATACGAATGTGTATGTATATATATATATATATATATACATATATATACTTACATACATATATATAATATTTTTTACATATATATATTAAGAATGTGCAATCAACATAAGACCTAAAGCGAAAAATGTGCGCATATTTACCTGCATATATTGGTGAGGGAAATTAAAATTAATTTGGTAATAAATTTCTTTACATGTAACGATTTATTTACTTACGTGTCCTTATTCTATTCTTGCGTATCTAACTATACTTTTCCCTCTCTTCAAAGAGAAAATTTCATTTTGCGGAGAAATTGGGAAAGAACATATACATATATATATATATATATAAAAAAAAACATTGTCATGAGAAAAAATAACGATAAAATTAACTACAACAACATGAACGCTGCTACTACCTTCGTCGTCATCACCATCAACACCAGCTCGAAAATAACCGCGACAATAAATAGCCTGCCTTTTTAAAGTTGAAACATTTGCCCAATATACAGAATTTAATAAACCAAATTCTTCCAAACAGTAAATTAATTATAATAGGTTAAACAGCTATAACAAAATCTAGTTTAGAGTAATTACATCGGTACGAATTTTCGTGTTAGAGCGTCGTAGTGAGTCTGTTCACATTGTTACCATATTTACAGGCCATTTTGTTCAAGCACGCTACATCTGTTTAAAATAAGTGATGGAAGACATTTGGTCAAGATTCAAGTTTTAAACCAGAGTTATATAAGAGTGAAAAACGTATTTCGGGTATTGATTTGTAGATGGGTAATGCATGTTCAGCAAAAATATTCCACAATTCGTTTTTAGTGTAGCCTTTCTTTTCTTTCTGATTTTTTCCTTTCATATCGAGTAAAGTTATCACTAAATAATATTACGAGTATAAAGTTATACTGTTTCTTTACTTTCTTCTGAATGTGTCAAGTCTTTCAGAATGTATTTATCCAAGGGTGAATGATTTGGCTTGTGGAAAATATGGTTATTTCAATTCATCACACGTAGTATCTTTGTATTGCATGGTATTTCATCTTAGAACAAGACGGTACACCCGTAAAGTTATGAATAATATGCACGTGCCGGATTATGAAATAGTATGACGGAAAGACACCGAAAATATAAAATGAGTCAAAAATATATGGTCTTATAAGGAAAAAAAATGCCTTCGAAAGCCTCTGCATTTACAAAATTTACCATGTTTTTGCAAAAAACTGTATGTCTGAATTATTGACACTTTTACTAATTTATGCATTGGAGCTACCTGAGTAAGCAATTTGTCACATTGCGCAGTAGCCTAATTATCTATGTATTTCTTTAAAATTATCATGCCATAGAGTGCAATAAAACATTATATGTAAAGCTGCTACCATCTGCGGTGTGCACACCCCACTCTTCGGCGCTTAAATTCATATTAAGCTGTATGGGAAAGGGGATTTAAAAGGTTGCTTATTAAAACAGAGAAGAAATATAAGACTAAAAAGAGGGATTAGTTGCCTATATCTTTTAATTGTTTATATTGTATACGATTTGGAGGGGCAATGGCCCAGTGATTAGGGCAGCGGTCTCGCGGTCGAAGAATTGCGGTTTCGATTCCCAGACCGAGCGTTGTGCGTGTTTATTTAGCGAAAA
The DNA here is from genome assembly GCF_046866305.1 of Octopus bimaculoides. NCBI lineage: Eukaryota > Metazoa > Mollusca > Cephalopoda > Octopoda > Octopodidae > Octopus > Octopus bimaculoides. The sequence continues at coordinate 3,716,989 of NC_142949.1, forward strand.
CACGTAAATCTCCACAAGGCTCCGGCAGGGGGTTGGGTGTGGCGACCCCTGTTGTACTCTTTCGCCCCAACTTTCTCTCACTCTTTCTTCCTGTTTCTTGGGTGACGCTGCGATGGACTGGCGTCCCGTCCAGCTATGGGGAGCACATACGCCATAGAAACCGGGAAACGTGTCCATGAGCTTAAAAAGGGCGCATAAAAAATCAAGAATAGCAAATGCAGCATTTCTCGTGTTTGTGGGACGGCGTAAAAATATAGAGGAGAAAACAACGAACTAGAATGACTCCGGACCCTTCTCAGACGAAAGAAAAATCAGAATCGTTGCAATGTTGGCTAACTTATGGTGCGTGGTTCGTTATTATTGTCTTCTAGCAGTTACATTTCCAGTGAATGGACTATTGTTTACTGTCAGATATATGTAACTTGTGTGTATAAGGTTTCTAATTATAATGCCCAATAGAAAAATAATTTAGTAATTTGATAAATAACTAAAATAAAGCCTGCATTGCGAAAATTGCTTTCAAATTTTTTTATCTCGATTTATTTTTTGTGGCAAATACAACCCAGTTACTCAAGGACATATTTCACTTTTGCACTTCGCCTATCGAAATATTAAAAATAAAGCCATTAAAATATTCTTTTAACCGCTTTGCTCTCAGTAAATATTTATAGATAATAAATTCTTATAGACAATAAATTCGATGTGGCATATGTTGACAAGGACAGTGAAAATTACTGGAATTTCATATTTAAATCTTAAATTTATCGAAACATGATGTGTTTTCTTTTATATTTTTTGTGCAATTTTTAAGTTTATATTTCCTCCTCTATATTAAATGAAGAACTGTTTAAGTTATAACGTTAAACATATTGAAAGGGAAAGAGAATTCTTTTGTGAAAAGATTATTAATATTACATAATTTACATAAGAAACAAGCTAGAGGAAATATTGGAACACGGAATAAATAAACGGCAAATTCATGTACTCTACGTGATTGTATGTAAAATTGTGAGTGCTCAGGAAAGCTAGCAGCCTAGTCGTAGTCGACGTGATAATCATCATTACAATCCCCTCTTACTTTTCTACCTCGTCCTGCTCCTCATTACTGAAAGAAATACTAACTGTGGAAACAGAATCATCATCAGCATTTTCTTTTTTCTTTTATCATTGTCTTTGTCAGTTTTGTTAACCGTCAACGTCATTTTGATATTCCTGTACGCAAATATTTTAAGCGAATGCAGGCACTGATAGTATGCAGTACACTCTATGCAGGCGAGAAATACAGAAATCAATGAACAGAAGGGACATGTCATACGTAAAATTGCGCTCACAGACGCGTCAATAGAGAGACAGATAAAAACATGTATAAACAACATGCATTTATACATAAATACATGTGCATAAACATTTTGTTTCGTAATAGATTTAGATTTGGTCGACGGAAACTGTAAGAAGCCCGTAGTATATATGTATATATATATACATATATATATATATATATATATATATATATATATATATATATGTATGTGTGTGTGTATATGTTTGTGTGTCAGTGCTTGTCCCCCCTCAACATCGCTTGACAATCGATGCTGGTGTGTGTTACGTCCCCGTAACTTTGCGGTTCTGGAAAAGAGACCGATAGAATAAGTACTAGGCTTACAAAGAATAAGTCCTGGGGTCGATTTGCTCGACTAAAGGCGGTGCTCCAGCATGACCGCAGTCAAATGACTGAAACAAGTAAAAGAGTAATGAGATAAGAACCAAGGCTGTGTAGAATTAAGAACATTTATAAATAGAGGGTCTTAAAGCTGTTTCCAGGATATCTGTTATATCCCTTCATCGGAGACGGTGTGAGAAGATGGCTAAGCAATAGTTAATTTAGATAAGATACGAAATAGAGAGTGAAGTGGAGGAATGAAAATAGATGTGAGATATGCAGGGATATTGTGTTTGTAGATCCATTATTTAGGCAGAATGGAATACAAATAAGATTCAAATACATGTACACAAATATGTAGTGACTTCAACGAACACTTGGTCATAGAACCTAATATTCCAGGCTTTGGAAATGGATTTCGTAGTTTCAGATACAACTATGCGACCAGTGCCTGAAATTCGGTGGGAGAGGGATGATCGATAACATCGACTTCAAGGTTTGACTGCTACTTTTTTCATCGACCTCGAAAAGGTAAAAGGCAATATCAACCCCGGCAGAATTTGAACGCAGAACATAAAGACGTACGGAATACGGCTAAAAGCTTTGCCCAGCCTGTTAACGATTCTGCCAGCTCGCCACCTCAGATGAGAATATAAAATGATAAAATTTCGAACAGCTTTGCTCTCTCCACAGGATGTAAATATAAACAAGCCGATATAGGATTGTGAAAGCAAAGAGAGTCTTGACATGAAGGGATATTTAATGTGTTATTTAAGGGGGTTTTGATGTGGTAGTTTCTGACTGAAGAACACTAACATGATACAGCGGCCGTAATTCCATTTATGTCAGAATTGAATCATCAACTCTCAGGTAGATGAAGGACCATTCATCAACATATATATTAGTGTATATATATGTGTGTGTGTGTGTGTGTGTGTGTGTGTGTGTGTGTGTGCATGTGTATACATATATTTCTCTCTATATATAATTATATACATATACGTGTGTACGTGTGTGTTTCGTGTGCCTATGCATATAGTAGTAATTGCATAACATTACGTATGTTTATTGCTTCTTAATGAACTATAAGTTGAATATTTCTTTGTATCTGGTCCCTATCTTCTTTGTTTTCTTTGGGTGGGTGGGTGGGTGGGTGGGTGGTCAAAACAATCAAATTAATATCTCTGAATAACAACCAGTGTTGTATATTATTTCTAAAGCAAACCTTTGTCAGATCGGATTCAATGTTCTGGTTCATCAGTAAATTTTCAAGGCAGAAACAAAAACTTGCATTGATTGAAATAGGATGTCATCTAAAAACGTTTATTCCCCATCGCAATCAAGCGCGTGTTTTTTTTAGTGAAATGACCACCAAGTTAAATGCAACAGAATATTTTCATCAGCAAAAACTATACTATGACATAAAGGAAACTTGATTGAAGATCTACCGAAGGATTCTTCACCAAGATTTAGAAGATTTCGGAGATTTGAAAACCTTCAGCTCATATTTTCATGCAAAAGCTGCTATTACAAATGATAGTGTATCAGCTAAGTATCACAGCGTATTAAAGATAATTATTAAAGATATGGGTTTTGTGGATGAAACGAGATTCTGTTGGAAACGAAAGCTAAATAAAATTTTCTTCGGTATAAAGAAAAATTGCAAATTGGCTTGGAAGTTAATACTGATACCCGTAGCGCTTTTATGATATCAAAATGCTGCAAATGAGTTAAAATTATAGCCCTTTTTGATTGATCTATCAGAAAACATGTAATTTTAAAGTGTTCAGAAAGCACTCACAAACAGTTTATTAGAATTGCAATGAAAATAAGCGTGGATTTCAGAGCTTTATTTGCAGATTTGGTTGAAAAATTCTTTCTTCCTTCCCCTATTCCCTCCCCCTTCCTGATTGATAACGTTAGTTTATAAATCCTATTTGCAAATTGGGAACAATTTTGCAAATTTTGGACACTGCTCCTTGTCAAAAGACAGCATTTGGTTGCTTACATTGAAGTACCAATGTGGGGTTTCCATCACAAAAATCAAGGAAAAGGAAGCTGCTGGAGACATAATATCATTGAATCATGTTCACGTGTAAGAAATAGCAACATGGTAGCTTTTAGCGTAAAGTACACTTACTCATTCGATGAGTAGTTTTGATGAACTCTATATGGCGCGTTCAGAAGACATAGCAGACATAACTGATCTGGATTTACAACTGCAAATATTGTCAGAGAATTCTTTGCTCAACGTTTCTCTATTGAGTGTCGTAGCCATCGGTGGATTTAGCCCGTTTCCGAGAATTTATTATTTTTTTTTTCTGCTGAATATGTCTTTTATGATAATAGAGTTGCCGAATCTGTAGACCAGTTCTTCTTGCCAAGAAGAGTCGAAGGCATTGATTGTATGGTAATGGTGGAGGGGGAGGTTGGTATTGTCGAGCCTTTCTCTCTTGTCGTTGGATTTCTACTTCATAAAATCCAGTATAGGCCTTCTTATCTGTTGTATTATTATTTAGGCTGGCATATTAAATCATATTTGATAGGATTAATCACACATCGTGGGTCAAGTGGACAGAATGCTGGTTCTCGACCGTTTCAAGTGGATTTAGGCTCTTAGTATTGAATACGTGGAATGACACACTTCATATTGGGGTAGAAGCATTATGATAATTTCACTAAACGCCTATTAACTATTTTCCTGTATATGAGATTCTCTGGAAATTGATTGCCTAGGAGAGACATGAATCATTTACCTATGATTATATATATAAGTTCAGAAAAATTTAGATTCAGGTGAATATGGAATTAAGTCTAGGCACCAGAATTTAGTACGGAATTACCCATACAATTTCAAATTAAGGTGATTAAAATCAAAATAAGCAACAAGGATATCCAGAGGTAATGCAGTACGATCGTTTCATGCAACTCCATTTAATGAACGATGTAATCATTACTTTGTTCAATTTTGATTTTTTTAATATATATATATATATATATATATATATATATATATATATATATATATAGGCGTAGGAGTGGCTGTGTGGTAAGTAGCTTGCTTACCAACCACATGGTCCCGGGTTCAGTCCCACTGCGTGGCATCTTGGGCAAGTGTCTTCTACTATAGCCTCGGGCCGACCAATGCCTTGTGGGTGGATTGGTAGACGGAAACTGAAAGAAGCTTGTCGTATATATGTATATATATAAATGTATGTGTGTATGTGTTTGTATGTCTGTGTTTGTCCCCCAACATCGCTTGACAACCGATGCTGCTGTGTTTATGTCCCTGTAACTTAGCGGTTCGGCAAAATAGACCGAAAGAATAAGTACTAGGCTTCCAAAGAATAAGTCCTGGGGTCGATTTGCTCGACTAAAGGCGGTGCTCCAGCATGGCCACAGTCAAAAGACTGAAACAGTATATATATATACAGAATCAAAAAACAATTATATATCCGTATGTATGTATGATTCCATTCACCTATAAACCCAACAATTTCCTAACTACACTCCTCCAACACAACACCAGCGAACATGGCTGGAGCTATCATATATTTTGCAGGAATACAATAAGTATTTTCAATAAAATTCAGGTATTAAATAAGGTAACGGAACAGATACATCCAGCCTAGAAACCTAGCCAGCAGTGAAGGAACGGACATACAGTATATAAACATAGAATATCCAATATACAAATGTCTGGTAGGATATATTTATGCCGTTGGCCATTATGGCAGTTATTTCTCTTTCACTCTCTCTATTTATTCATCTACGTATATCTCTATCTTTCTGTGTCTGTCTGTTCGTGTGTGTGTGTTTCTCTCTCGTTTTATATATATATACATATATATATATATATATATATATATATATATATATATATATATATGGCGACAGAGAGTCACACACATGCACACGCACACATGAATGTATGTATATATGTATATGCTTGTGTGTATAAATTTTCATCGCATAACATAGCTGGAGGTCATATTATATTTCATATTAGGAGTTTGCTGATGTGACTTTAGACATGGGTTGAACGTTTATAATATCAAGGGTCAAAACTTTAACCAGTAGCATTCATTATCTAGTTATTTATTAATGTGTCTATTTTTTTTCTATTTATTTATATAGGGACCATCTCTTCTAAGTGTTTTTTGATATAATTATTGATCGATAGAAAAACTGTATAGAACTTTACTGAAGTATTTTTCTCCAGTTATTTGAACTCACACACAAACTTTAGTTCTATTGTTTGGAATTGAATGTAGTGTAAACACTAGTATTACAATTCGTAGCTTATTGTGAGTGGAAATGAAATAAATACACAGAAAATCAATATAATAAAACTTCGTAATAATAACGATGGTGGTGGTGGTAGTAGTAGTAGTAGTAGTAGTAGTAGTAGTAGTAGTAGTAGTAGTAGTAGTAGTAGTAGTGTAAACGATGCTCACAAAAAGTACTGAATTTGCGACAAGTTTGCGATAATATTCGGTCTATTTTATTCATTCTGTTATGATGTCAAGAAATTATATTTAAAATGGATGTAATGTTGCAGGTTTGTACAAATCGTGTTGATGTATTGTAGCCGCAGGTCATCCCAGGTGGATGATTGTCTGTAGCGTTACATTAACTCAGGATAACCTCGACTGAGAATGCTTACGATCTAAGTCTCTCCAACGGTTATATTCCTATACTTTTATTGGAAACCGGGGTTATATTTTCTAACGTATCCTATTTTTTTAAACACAGTATCTTGTCTGTATGATCGTTTGTCTCCTAAGCTGCTGCTGCCGTGGTTCAATTACTTTGGTCGTGTTTGCAGTTTACTTGTTGTTACTGTTTTCTCGTTTGCTATTTAATTCTGTTGTTTCTTTGTGTAATTGCTTTTTGTATTGTGGGTTAGAATATTTGTGGTAGTAGTTGTTAACAGTACTGAGATATGTACTGTCGTTGTTCGTGCCATTGGTAGAGTTGTCAATTCTTAATGCTAAAGACAATGATTTGAAATGATATGGATTAAGTTTCAAGTTGTGGACGTATTGGAGGCATTCGTAGAGCTGCTATTTGGTTTCCTTTTCCTTATCAATTATTTGTTATAGATAACTATTAAAAGGCAGCGAGCTTGCCGAATCGTTAGCACACCGGGCACAATGCTTAGCGGCATTTCGTCTGCCGATACGTTCTGAGTTTAAATTCCGCCAAATCGACTTTGCCTTTCATTCTTTCGGCGTCGATTAAATATGTACCCGTTACACACTGGGGTCGATGTAATCGACTTAATCCCTTAGTCTGTCCTTGTTTGTCTCTTCTATGTTTAGCCCCTTCTGAGCTAATAAAGATTTTTTTTAAAAATAGATCACTATTAAGAACATCCTGATCCTGATCATAATGTTTGTTTACAATATTTATGGAATATTGTTGTGGAAGGATTTCGCTTCCCCCACCAAGTGACCAAACGTGAACAGACTCATTATTATAAAGTAAAGAAATGTGACCGATTGGCAGTTCGGTTTGGTAAGCAGTTCGCTGTGAGCCGTTGATACAGAGCGCTGAGTCTCGTGTAATAGTAATAGTAGTGCATCGTGTAAATACTTTCTTTTCTCCTGAGAAACAGTTCTAATGACACCGTGGACGACTCTACCTTTCATCGCTTCGAAATCAATAAAATATTATCCAATGGGTTCCACGTAATGGAATTACACCCTTCACAAATTTTCAAGCCTTCTGCCTATAATAGAAAGAATTATTACGGAAGATATTCCTGCTGTTGCCAGTAGTATGGGCTACAGTATAAAGAGTATAATCATTCGTATTAATGTTACTATTGTATTATACCCTACATTAGTGATACAGTCTTTCATGTCACCTATATTGCTTTATGTCATTGTTAATACAAAAGAAGTTTACAAATAGTTGTTTTGGTGTTAGAGTTACTTGTCTTGGTGTTAGTTCCGTAGCTACTTGCGTTGTTATCGTTGCTGGTGCTGTGACTATTGTTGTTGCTTTCGTTGAGTGCCGTTCTTTGATGTAACAGTTAGTATTGGAGTTTCGCATCGGTTCTGTTGGTGAGCGTACACAGGTTGCGTGCCACCTGCCGCTATATATGTATATATATATATATATGAGTTACTATAAAGCTTCATATTATAGAATTTCCTAATATCCAGTACAAAGTTATAAACTGACCCATGCAACAAACACAATTAAGTAAACACACATAGCAACACAATATTTATTATGATGAAATACGAATGATACAATTGTATCTGATTTCATACATCACCTTTAGTACAATAGTCATTGTGAAAGACCTGCCCTCGCAATACCCAATGAGGACTTTCAGAACCGAGAAGAAGAAAGCGATACAAAGAGGGGTCATAAAGCAGTGAAACGGGAAAACTTTTCATTTCATTTTATAGTGAAGAATAGACCCACAAGACATTCCATAAAGCACATACATACATATACGCGAACACACAAATATACACGTACGCAAATATACAGATAAATAAACACATCAAAAGCACGTGTCTGTGTGGGGGAGGGGGGTTGTGGGAGAACGTCTGATATTTTGTGTTTGTACGCATGTTTCTGTGTGTAGTCGACTTTTTAAGAGATTTTGCCTAACGGATATATTTGTATCTTTATATGTATCTACATGTATCTGTGTGTGTATATGTAGGTATGTGAGTGCGTGCACACATGCGCCAGTGTTTATGTGTTCCGTACCGAAAAGGTATTTAACTTATAACATTAGTTTCACAATCGACTGTTATTGTTTCCACTTTGTTCACACACTACATTCATATATATATATATATATATATATATATATATATATATATATATATATATAGATACATGCATACATTTATGCTATCACATATACATATATGCATATATTTTTATACATAAATATGCATAAATACACACACACACACATATCGGTATACATGATACTTTTTATTTATTGTAATCCTTTTATTCTTTCAGCTCGGTAAAGTCGGTAAATAAGAGGAAATAGACTAAACAACGATAGCATTTTTTTCTCTCCATATATATATATGCTGGCCAAAGGGAAAAAATGGTAAAAGAACTTCCCGTTAGATTTCAAACTTAGGAAGATTAAACTATCAGCAATTTACTGTTCGCTTTTCGTTTATTTGACAATAAATTGTTAATAACAGACCGAAAACGAGAGAGGGAAAGATATTTTTTGACAACCTTTGCCTCAACAAGAAGGATGTGTCCGAGATTGTGTGCGTCAATTGATGACGATGATGATGATGACGACGACGACGATGATGATGATGAGGAGGAGGTGGGGGTTGCTACAGGAATTTACACTCATATTGCTGCTGTTGATGATGGTAATAATGGTACTGATAGTTCTGGTTATTGAACGTTATAACAATGCTTGTACTGCTTATAGTTTCGATACTCGTCTTTATAATGGTAAGGTTTGTATGACGGAATGGTAGATGGTTCCATTTTAGTCGTGTTTCCAGTATCTTTACGTCGATTCTGTTATACATACAGACGTTCATACACACAATCACACACACACACCCTACACACGCACGTACTCACATAAAGATATACATTCATATCTATATGTACACATACGCGTGTGTGTGTGCATGTATATATATATATATATATATATATATATACACGAAATCTGTACACTTCGAACAATGTATGCATATATTGACAGATGCATATATATATATATATATACACACACACACACGGAATCTGTACACTTCAAACAATGTGTGTATATATTGATAGTTGCATATATATATATATATATATATATATATATATATATATATATATATATATATATATAGTGTGTGTGTGTGTGTGTGTGTGTGTGTGTGTGTGTGTGTGTGTGTGTGTGTGTGTGTGTATGTATTTATGTGTATATATATATATATATATATATATATATATATATATATATATATATATAATCCTTACAGATTGGTTTACTTGTGGTGGGTCTTTTTTATTGATTTGAAAACATTTAACAAAATGTGTTTCAGAAGTAAGTTTATAGATTTCAGTATTATAGATGGAAGTGCTAAGTGTAAACCAGATTAATAAAAGATTATCAATATATACATATTTGTTGCCGATCTCTTATTACATTTGTCTTGGTTGGAATAAATGTGTTTCTTTTGTGCAATGAATACCCCGGTCACACACACACAGAACATACGTAGTTGCATATAGGCATTTACATTTACAAATACACACAGAAAATATACGATCTGAAATATGTATAGAGACATACATGTTAAGAACGCTTCAATGGTTTTGAAGCTATGTTGGCCAGCAGCAAGAGAAAAAGCGAAGCGGCATTTCTTTTTGATGAGGATTCGGAGGTGATGGGTTTAGTAGCATGATAGGATAACTGTGTGGCCAACAAAACGAACTACAAAAGAGATTTAAGTACCATTTCTACAGAATTACAATGGGATGAATGCTTCAATTGAATAATGAAATGTATTTGGCTGAGATGGAAGTATACCAATGTCGAAATGTTTCAGTGTAAACGACTGAATATGTCTGTATGTGTGAATGTGTTTGTGTGACTGTGTTTGTGTTTTTGAGAGAGAGAAAGAGAGAGAGTGAGTGAGTGAGTGTATGTGTATGTGTGTCAGTTTGTGTGTGTGTCGGTTTATGCGTATGTAGCGTTCGAAAACGGTTGTTTTAATGCATTTAACCTCAACTTATGTGTCATTTCCGTCTGTATGTTCAAAGTGTGCGTGATTTCTAACAGTAGACATCGGCAAGGTTTCCTTTTTTTGCTTTAGTGTGGCTGAGTATGTTTCTCTGATTTTCTGTATGTGTTTGTATGTATCCTGCGTGTGTGCGTGTGTACGTTTTAATGTCTTACAAAATGCATGAGGAAATGTAATCCTTGAATGTATGTATTCTCCAAGCGGAGGAGGGCTTGAATTATAGTTGACTGCCTAGACTCTGTCAAAACCGTCAGGGATCGACAGTTGGTATTAGACCAGACTTCAGCTGAGCCTTCCCTCCCAATAATATACATGCACACATTTGCGTCACTTCTTCAGTCGCATGTTTTCTTAGCTGATGCCTTGGTGAAAGATATATTGCCAGTTGGATCGAAACTACAAACACTGTTCATAAATCCACCCATTTTGTTTTTGTTTGATATTTTTGTAGAAGAAATATACCTTTGGAAATTTTATTCGTGTGATATGGCAAGGTGTGAATTGAGGCAGATATTTTGCTATTTTAAGATGTTTAATTTGTTGATTAAAAGCTCTTCTTTTGAATAGAAAATGATCTTACATCAAAGGTACCTAGTGGACACTCGATATTTCAAACGAGATATCATGTGGTTGACATATCTTCAAGTTATATCCCCTGAATTGCATCCACTTGAAATCCCATCGTCTGAGTAGATCACACATTGAAACTTTTGATGTGAAGCTCACATAAATCTCTGATCCCGAGGGCGAATTACCAAAGTTATCACAGCCGTAACTATTCCACTCTGCCCCGTAGGGCAGGGAATGCAGAAACAGTATTGAAATCTCAGCTTTTGAAACAAAAGATGACTTGACAGAATTTAACTCCTTTTTCTAGCAAGATGTTTAGCCACCGGCCAGCGCTGATCAATGAGTAACTGAGGAACATTAGACATATATTTTCTTAATTCTGCAATGTTGATCTGCAGAAGTACGACAGGCATTTAAAGAAGGTCGAGCGAGTTTGTATTTGTCAGTCTTTTAATCAAAGCAGTAATGCTATTCGCAGTTTTATGCAACAATATCTGTACTATTCCTTTATTACCTGGTGATTCCTGTCCTAATCGTGTAATTTATTGTTTTCAGTTTCAATTATACACCTATCAAACTATTATAAAAACGTACAGGCACGCAGGATACACACACAACTCTCACGCCCATATTGCTACATAGCTTTGTATCAGTTGTCTCTCTGTCTATCTATCAATTTATCTACTTATCTGTTTGTCTGTCTGTCTATCTGTCTGTCTGTCTATCTGTCTGTCTGTTTGTCTATCTTCCTTATTATCAATATATTATGTCGTGGTGACAAGCAATATGATGTCGATGTGACGAGGAATATTATGTCGTAAACGTTCATATTTTAAAACTTTGAATTCATCATCACCCCACCCCGTTTTCCAAGAATGCTTAATTGTGATAGGCAACACGCAGAGAAGATTCGCGAAATGATAACCTGACAGCTATGTAAAGTTACATTACGGTGATCCTCCGCAAAAATGCAAACAAAAGAAATATTTCTTCGTAAATTAAAATTATTTTCATAAACGTATTATCTAAGCATTGTAGAGCTTATTTGAAAACAAAATATTTGAATGAATTTTCCCAGTATGTGGTGTCATTAACTAGAGATATATCCACCTGAAACAAAGGAACTGAATAATATAGACATGTATATATAAAGTTAGATAGAATTACAAAATGTATGCGATAGGCAGGCAGGCAGAGAGAGAGAGAGAGAGAGAGAGAGAGAGAGAGAGAGACAGATAAATAGATAAATTGATTGATTGATAAACAGAAACAGACAGACTGATACAAAGATAGATAAAAATATGGGTGTGAGAGTTGTGTGTGTGTGTATTTGTCTGTGCGTGTGTATGTGTGTCCTTTTAACCGACATTGGACATAACAGATTGTTGACAGGTGTGTGCAATTGAAACTGGAAAGATATAGTGAGCTTAATTCCTACAGGAAGCTGGAGAACGAATATTTTATTTATGTATCAGATATTGTATGTATGTATGTATGTATATATATATATATGTGTGTGTGTGTGTGTGTGTGTGTGTACATATATATATATATATATATGTATATATATATATATATATATACACACACACGGGTGTGTATGATTGTGTATACAAGATTCTATTACTCAAAGAAATTCCAAATATTTCACGTTTTATTTACAATCTTATAAATATAACATAATATGGTATAATATAACGAAATGACAGAATATTAAATGTCCATTCGGACTGAAGTAGTACTTTCATGCATTAAACTACGCAATCTTCCGGTTTATATAGTTGTGGTGACAGTTATGTTTTGCAATTTACAACTGTAGTGAGATGGCTAAACTGTGTGCCTGAAATACATTGGTATATAGACTCCAGAATGTTAATTTTTTCAAACTATATTCAAACCAACCAGTGTGTGATTTTATTAAATTACTTAAGTTGATTGGTGTTTGGTTTAGGCGTCACGGTTTGTTGAACATGTCAAGAGACTTGTATTTTGACCCTGGCCAAAGCAGAAATTGTTGGGCTATATTTAGAAATGTCGTAAACAACATTTCCCAAGGATTTTTACATTTCAATTATCATCATCATCATTATTATCTCCTTTACTGTTGTTGTTTTTGGTGGTGGTGGTGGTGGTGGTAGGAGCAGCTGTGGTAATGGAACTTTAAACCCCAAAATATATTATTTTTAGTGACTTTTCTCTAGACTTCACTAGTATTTTCCTACTATCATCATAATGAGCACCTTTAGTATTGTTGTTGTTGGTGGTCGTGGCAGTAGAAATAGTACCTCTAAGTTTTAGTATTATTGTTTATTTAGCCTGGGTTGGAATTATTTATATAGCTCTTTTCTCTAATTTTTCTTACAATTGCACTTGGGCAGTGTAGTTTACAGACACACACACACACACACACACACACACACATATATAAATAATGGATCTACAAATGCAATATCCCTGCATATCTCACATCTATTTTCATTCCTCCACTTCACTCTCTATTTTGTATCTTATCTAAATTATCTTTTGCTTAACCATTCTCTCACACCGTCTCCGATGAAGGGATATAATAAATATCCTGGAAACAGCTGTAAGACCTATCTATAAATGTTCTAAAATGTTCACAGCCTTGGGGTTTTTATCTCATTCTGGAAAAAAAATATTTTATGTATATATGCATATATACATATAACTTCTTTCTTAGAGATATCTCAGCAGATTTTATATAGAGATTATAGCCAGCACTAATCTATGACGTTTTAGATCTGAAAATGCGTAATGCAGACAATGTAATCGAAGAGGGAAAGATAAGTAATTGATGTATATACATATTTCCGGAGTTTTTGATCCTTCATCAGCGCCTAGAAACCCATTAAGCAACCACGAGCTCATTGCTGAAATAGCCACTAAATATTGCGGTGTAACGCTATTGGACATATCACGTATGAGTGTGTATGTGTGTGTGCGCGTGTGTATGTGTGAGTGTGTATGTCTTGTATGTCTGGTTTGCATGTGTTCATATGCGGAAGAGATAAGTATATTTCATTTGAAACTATCTACAACCTACCTTCTGGGAGTGAATATAATCTTATATTGTTGTTGTTGTTGTTGTTGTTGATTAGGTCGCTATCTTAATGGATAAAGATAAAAATAAACTTCCTACTTCTTAGGGATGCTATGAAATGCAGCGGTCCATCTTAAAGTATTTTATTAAAAATACTAATCACAGCTTTTGTTGTGAAGATCTAAGACACTACAGTGGGTTTGCGCTAAGATAAATCACTCCCTGTGGAATTCAACGGAAAATCAAACAGTTTTCCTGGCAAGAATATATTCTTTTCTATTCTTAATTAATTACAAAACACTAAGTTCTAAGAAATAATTTATTATTCTCTATATTCTTTGGTGCTCTCTGCTCTAGTCTCTGGCCCTCTTTTTCTCTCTCTCTCTCTCTATTTGTCTGTCTCTCTGTCCCTCTCTCTTTCTCTCTCTGTAAACACATACAAGCATGTGTGTTTGTGTGTTTTATTGACATTCACTGCTGCGACACTGCGTAGAAGAGACATACGGATGATAAAGGCAAGTAACAGACAGAAATAAGTCTCTTGTAACAAGATTTCTTTTTTTCTTTTTGCTCTGCTGAAATGTTGATATTTCGGTCAATAAATAAATCATGTGATAAACCTCTCAATAAATCAAGTAATTATATACAAGATGACATTATTTAATTTTGCCGCAACTCTATACATCTTTCAGATTGATTTTTTTTTTCTTTTTAGACTATTCATAGACGGAGCGACAAGTTCTGTGAATATTTTCAGTAACTCGAAATGGTGGTTGAGATTGTAGGAAGAAAAGTTATTGAGAGACCAGCGAATAGCTTGGAGAGCTCCAAGCAGTGTTGACGACGTAAAAAAACAAACGATGCTGTAAAAAAAAAAAAGGAAAAAAGAACGGCATGCCACGTGTGCAGCGGAAGTTGTTATAACAGCTGATATATTAAGTCTACTACGCAATAACAGCTTCATCAATCATTTCGTTGTGCTTCTGCACAGTTTACTTTAAAAAGAAACAAATGTCTCTGTAAGTCTTTCATCCACGCATTTCCTAACAGCCTCTGCGATTACAAAGATACTGTGCACATACATGCAAAATTTCGGATTTGGTAATAAACAAGTACAAATTTGGTCACGTGTGTGTTAATTTTACGTTTTTTTTTATTCTCGCTCTGGCTTTCATGTCTCTCCCCTTGTCTTCTTCTCAGTCTTATCTCTTTCAAATTCTCTCTCTCTCTCTCTCACTCACTCATACGCTCCCTTTGTGTAGATTATACATAAAATTCAAAGGCTCTATCTTGTTGAGTGTTAGGTTGATACAAGCTAAAAATAACGTTAACGCCACTCAAATCTGTAGAAAGCTCCACCATTTGCGCATTAATTTCAAAAACAGTTAAACCAGCGTGCCACAAAGTTGAGTGATTATGCTTTCTACTCTAGACACAAAGCCTGCAATTTGGGGAAGGGGGATAATCGATTACATCCACCTAAGTATTTTACTGGTACTTAATTTATAGACCCCGCGAAATGATGAAAGGCAAAGTGGACCTCGGAGGAATTTGAGCTCACAACGTTGCGACAAGCGAAATCCTGCTAAGATTTCGTCAAGCGTGCTAACGATTCGGCCGGCCCACCGTCGTAAACAAAGTTGTATAGTTATCACCGATATTTACGGTTGGTCTACAATCAATACATTTCCAATGGCTTCAGTTGTGATCGCCAACAAGTGCTATATTAATTCAAATAGAAATGTGTCAAATGTTTAACAGAATAACACATGATACCTTCGTTAGAAACGAATGGTTCCTTCTCAAAGTCTCTAAAGGGCAATGCCAGCACATATATATTTAGTTTGTTTATTACCCACAGGGGGATAAACATGAGAGGGGACAAACAAGGACAGACAAAGTGATTGAGTCGATTACATCGACCCCAGTGCGTAACTGGTACTTATTTATTTGACCCCAGTGTGTAACTAGTACTTATTTAATCGACCCCCAAAGTATGAAAGGCAAAGTCGATTTCGGGGGAATTTCAACTCGGCACGTAAGGGCAGATGAAATTTCGCTAGGCTTTTCGCCCGGCGTACTAACGATTATGCCAGCTCGCTGCCGTACATGTATATAGAAAGACAGTGCACACGTAGGATCATTACCGCATCGGGGGAACTATTTGTTCTGTTTGTTCCGGATTTTTACGATGTGATTTCGAAAGCAACTTAAGTAATCATTATCTTTCATTTCTCCAGTGTCTAGAAGTTTATTACAAGCTGAGCACTGGTATCGATAGAATTCAGCGAATATTCACTTCAATATAACTATTGCTGTGCTGCTTAAATGACGATACATGATATACATATGCAGATATCAGAAAAAAGAAGGAAGAATGAACAACGAGGACGGTGAAGTAAAATAAGAGTATACATGAAGAAAACAAAACTTATGCAAAGAAGATATGAAGTAAAAGACGGAGGAGAGTTGGAGAAAGGAGAAAGAGAAGAAAAAACGAGGAACAGAATACGCATTTTAGAGATGAGAAGGGAAGAAATCCGTCATAGAAGAAGAATTATGCAATATAAGTCACAGTCTAATCATATAATCCAAAAGGATTTCTTCTTACAACTAATGCTCGCCCGAAGCCGAGAGGTTTAATGTGAGAAACTTCTACATCATTGTGAATTCATGCAGAAATATATTTTAAAAATTCATATTAATCGTTTACCACGCTTTCAAAATAGTACAGAGTATTTTGGAAAACACATTTTAAAAATGGATTTCAATATATTTACATAAAGTGGCGTCGAACTGGCAGAATCCTAATCGCACAGGTTAAATTGTTAGCGACATTTCGTCCGTCTTTATATTCTCAGTACAATTTCCTTAGAGGTCGACTTTACCTTTAATATTTTCGGAGTTGATAAAATATTCACGAGCTTAGGATTGGATCGGAGTAATCGACTTACCACTCCCCGAAAATGGTACGTTCTTGCCAATATATTTACATAAAATTCTTCATCACATGCACACTTTTCTTTACATTTATACATAAATATACACACATATACATGTGAATGTATATTTTTGAATTATTCAGTCACATTCTAACTCCTACCGACTGAAAATATCTATCTATCTACCTATATCCAGACACACACGTATATATATATATATATATATATATATATATATAAACATATTTATATAAAAGTGTGCATGTGTGTGTATATATATATATATATATATATATATATATATATATATATATATATATACATATATATATATATATATATATACATATATATATATATATATACATATATATATATATATATACATATATATATATATATATATCATATATATATATATATATACATATATATATATATATATACATATATATATATATATACATATATATATATACATATATATATATATACATATATATATATATACATATATATATATATACATATATATATATATACATATATATATATATACATATATATATATACATATATATATATATACATATATATATATATACATATATATATATATACATATATATATATATACATATATATAC
>NC_142949.1:3740127-3762627 GCF_046866305.1 Octopus bimaculoides
GTTAAATTTAAGTCCAATTAAAAAGTGCAATGCATAAATGCCCACCATCAGAGAATACACCCCTGTCTAAATTTCAATAGAACCACAGGTGGTGTAAGTTATCAAGATCCTACAGCGTATAAGACTATTGTACCGGGAAACGACATACATATGTATGTGACGCTTATATATATATATATATATATATATATATATATATATATATATATATATATATATATATATATATGCATGTAATTATGTATATATAAACGAACATACACAGGTATAGCATCACTGACAGTCCTATTTTAAATACTTATAAATTATTTATCTATTGTATTTTTTTTTTTTTTTTGTAGTATGGGAATTTAAACTTTAATCGTATTGCTTTTGTCGTTCGTAAACAGTTGAATGATCACTTCTCCAAGAGATAGATGTGTAAATTTGGTCCGCAGGAGTCCCGAAATAACATTCTGTGACTTCTTTCTTTGAGGTTAGCTAAAGGAACAAATCTACTGTAACAAATCAAAGACTTTGGCAGAACTTGGAGGGCGAATACGAAAACTAATGTCTTTCAGCCCACCAAAGTTTCTAGTGAAACAAGTTGACGCAATTCCAAAGCCATTCAAGAAGGTGGGGCAACATCTTCGGCCCATATTAATTTTTAATTAATTAATTTTTAATTAAACTTTACACAAAAAGCTTTGCTCGCATATCCATTGTTAGTAAAGCTTACAATTAATAAATAATTTAGTATTTTAAAATAGATGGTTATTTTTAATCCCCCTGCATATTTCCTATATATGTATATAAGCTTGCTTCCCAACGGCGTTCAGTATTACGGTGTGGGATCTTGGGTGAGTATTTTCTACTAAAACCCTAGACTGATTAAGGCCTTGAGAGTGGAACTGGTAGATGGAAACTAAAAGAAGCCTGTGTTATATATATATGAGAGAGATATAGACACAGATAGAGAGGGATAGAGAGAGTGTGTTTGTCTTTGTATATGTCTGTTACCTAACATCGCTTGAACACGGGTGCTTGTTTGTGCATGTCTCTAACTTAGCGATTCGACAACCGATATGGGTAGAATAAGTATGAGGCACTAAAATTGTGGAGTTGATTCGTTTGACTAACTACTTTTGAAGTTGATGAAACCAGAGAAGGAAAAGAGGAAATATATGTATTTATGCATAAAAAGGGGAAATATATATATATATATACACACATGCATATATATATATATATATATATATATATATATACATACTTATCGTGCACAAAATCAATCTGGACTATAGAAGATTCCTTGCACAGTTGGTATGGAGGAAAATTACTTCCATTGGAGCGAGAGGCAAAGAGTGAAGGTTGGCTCTGCACCGGATCATTGAATACCGCGTGATGATATCAATACTCCTGCCCAAAGTTGCTTTCAAGTCGGTGAGTAGAAGACAAGCACCTTCTCCAAGTGGTTATTAATAACAGCATACATTTGGCTTAGTGGTTAGGGCATACCGTTCACGATCCTAAAGTAGTGATTTCGATTCTCGGAGGAGCTTTGTGTTCTTTTAACTTCCTCCGGCTCTCTGAGCACGCAAACCTCAGTAGTACTCGAAAGAGTCAGTGTTGCTGCATTTTCTGCCACGAAAATTTCACTATGAACTACGTAAAGGGGACGAGTTGCTGTTCAGAGCTCACTTACATGAACATTAATTTCAAGAGCTTGCTAAGGTGGCGAGCTGGCAGAAACGTTAGCACACCGGGCGAAATGCTTATAGGCATTTCGTCTGTCTTCGCGTTCTGAGTTAACATTCCACCGCGGTCGACATTGCCTTTCGTCCTTTACGAGGATCACTAAATTAAGTACCAGTTGCCTACTGAGGTCTATCCAATCGACTGGCTCCCTCCCCAAAATTTTCGGGCCATGTGCCTAGAGCAGAAAATAATTTCACGAGCTGGCTGTTCCGTTGATCATTTCAACTGGAAACTTTGACGTCGTAACCAACAAACATCAGTTTACTGAGATAAGAGAATGCCAACAAGAACAACCGTTTATTATGTGCAAATGATTATTTATTCTCCTCCAAAACTTCACAAAGTATAAAAAAAAAGAGTTGCAAATTTAGTATTACGAAAAACAAAAGCTAGAAAAATATTTATATCATAAACTTTAGTGATAATCATTATGATAATATTAGTAATAAATATTAGAAAATATGAATTCATTTAATTATAGTAAAATGACATTAAAATTAAGTGAAACTCGACCTCGTTCATTTTTCCAAATATTTCTTTGATTTTTAATTCCGAAAATAATTATATTTGTTGATGTGACCTTGGAGTTCGGTATTAAATATTATTTGTGTGGCTGTTACTAATCTCAACAACAACAAAACTGTTTCAGTAGTAGTAGTAGATATCTGTTATCCTCACTGCGTAATTCATTTTATAATCACCATCACTATCGTCTTACATCATCTCCATCATCATCACCACCATCTTCCTTCTCCTCCTATTCAGCATCATCTTTATGAAAATCATATTCATCAACATGATCATCATATATTAATATTTTTTGCTCAAATTTCTACCAATACCGATTTTATTAATGCTGCTGACATTAACGTTGTTGTTCACGTTATTATAATAATAATAATAATAATAATAATAATAATAATCATTACTATTATTATTATTATTAATATTATTGAGTGAGAATGCAGTGCATGACATCAAAGCGACACCGGGGTGCAAATACACGAAGCCCAATATACTCGTCATGACTACCCGTTGATAAGGAAGGGTACACTGGGCACATGTATCATAAACATATGTGCGTAACATGGTGATCTCATCCCAAGATAAACAGTGCCTGACCTTACAGGTGGGGCTCAGTTACAATTTTCTTCAGGTAGAATTGACCACATCACTCAAAACTTCCCTGAATAACGTATCTTTGAGGATGATGAAAGAAACATGCATGATTCCAGAGGTGAATTATTCAAACCCTGCAAAATTCCTCACACATGACTATGATGCTCCCCCACTATTTCTGCTCGGGATCAGAGATGGACATATTATCAACAACTAAGGGATATGCTCAACTAGTTAACATCAAGCAATTGGCAAGCAAATCTGTAGTAACGAACAAAATATTTGCTGTAGCCATTCTTTCTACACCAAAATACATAATACACTTTCAGTCAATAAAATTCAGAAGCTATGACACACATTATTATTATCATTATTACTATTATTATTCATAATAGATTACAGGTAGAAGGCGCTTGACTTCTACTCACCGAAGGGTCAGAAACTTTGGTCAGGAGGAATTTGATACCATCACGCGGTATCCAATGATCACAGGGTGTTGCGACACAGAAAGGTAATACCCTCCCGTTGGTATGTCAGCAGAAGTGACCAAATTACTGCCCATCCTCTCCTCCTGGCTTCCAGCTTATCTCCTTCATCTTGCTACATAAAAGGTGGGAGGCTCTTTCTGCTACCTCTACCATCCTCTGCACAGTTAACATTCACTCTTTTCCTCTCGTTCCAATGGAAGTAAGCATATTCCATACCGACTGGGCAGGGAATGTGTCAGGCATTGCTATAACAGCAACATCTACGAGGAGGCAAAATTGTTCCTGACCCAATACTGTTCTCACCCAGTTAGGCCTCTTCCGCCACTTTTCTTCAGTAGATAATGTGTCTATAGCACTCTTAGGGGGAAATATCCCGCGTCTCGTAAATAACTTGCTTGTCTTTAGGTCTAACTTCCCTCGATCTTCAACGTAATTACCCTCTGCTCCATATCTAAGGATTGAACTTCCATGATTTGGTAGCTTCAAGCTTATTCCGTCCGTTAAATTTTTACTTGAGAACAAGTCTCAGTTTGTGCAAGCATTCCACCTTCCATTAGTCTCAGTTTGTATAAGTCATCTCTTCTTCCATTAGTTTTCCATGTCCAATATCCTTAAGTACTTATATCTCACCCCTATCCTCTGCTGCTGTTTTCATTTTCTCAGACAATGTTTTCTTTACAATTTTACTGTTCTATAAGAGATTTTCCAAGTCTCACCTAGTGATCGGAAGTAACAGTCTATTAGACATTTTACTATGGTTGTGATTTCAAAGTAGCGAGCATATGTTTCAGGGAAAGGAGACCAAAATACTGCGAATAAGAATTTCATTAAATATTTCCTGTAATATTTGCCATCTCGAAAGCTTTTCAGAGATTCAGACATTCCGGGTTTCAATGTATATTTCTCATGATATGGGCGATATCAATGACAACAATATTTTGTATCTAATATTCGGGTTTTGTGGATTTTTACTGAACCCGCTATTATCTTCGTTTTGTTTATAAGCAACATTTTGATATCTCTAATCACAACTTTCATCTCTTATATAGATTTCCTATCGAGATTCTTTGCTTGTTGCAAGATCAGTGATTGGTTATCAGTTATCTTTCTATATATTGCAGGCTGTTATCTCACACACACACACACACACACACACACACACACACATATACATATATACGTCAGGCTTCTTTCAGTTTCCATCTACAAAATCCACTTACAAGGTTTTGGTCGGCCCGAAGCTATAGAAGACACTTGCCCAAGGTGCCACGCAGTGGGACTGAACCCGGAACCATGTGGTTGGTAAGTAAGCTACTTATCATGTAGCCACTCCTACGCCTATTATTATTATTATTATTACTGTTGTTATTGTTATTATTATCATTGTTGTTGTTATTATTATTACTATTATTATTATTATCATTATTATTACTATTATTATTATTATCATTATTATTACTATTCTTGTTATTATTATTATTATTATAAATTGTTTAGCCTCATCATTTTTCCAATTGATGTTCTTGCAATTTCCTTTAAATATACAGAATAAGGAGAGATAAAAACAGAAAGGCCAGCGAATAAATAACCAAGATAAGATACAGAGGAGAGAAGGAAAGAAATAGAAAGAAAATGAGAGATGGAGGTGTGAGTGCAACGCTGCTAAAGCATAATATACGCAACATGAAAGATAAAGTGCTATACTTTGATTATACCTGTAAAACAGCACAGAGAGAAAGAACATGAACAAGAGTCGAAGAAGAAAGAGAGAGAGAGAGAGAGAAAGAGAGCATGCAAAAGGAAGAGATAACAGCTATTGAATGGAATTTAAGACTATTTTGTTACATATATTTCTGGGACAATGCCAGCAATATATGAAACCGCTTCCAGCTAACAACATGATGACCTACTGGTAACTGGCAAGCTCTATAGCATAGATATGTATGGCAAAAAATAATGCAAACATCCACTTGAGTTTCAGATTTTTTTTTTATGAATGTGCATCCGAAGGACATAAACGCAAACGAATATCTATTGTCGTTGCACTGAGAATTGCAATGTGTTTTTTTTCTCTCTCTGTGATTTTTATGGGTAAATTTTTGATTTGTTTTTGAGCATGATTGTACTGACATACTTCTGGAAGATGTTGAAATAACAGAACCTACATAATATATATGAAACTGCATACGCATGTGCACAAACACCCCCCCCTCTCTCTCTCTCTCTCTCTTTATATATATATATATATATATATATATATATATATATATATATATATATCAGTGATCTCAAAGCAACGCGCCTTATAGCGTGCTTGTACGCAGCTATTGAGTGATTGCTGAAATATATATAATATTTATATAATGATACTATGTTCAATATGGAACACTCAGAAACATATATTTGTTAATAATGCACAGAACAATTGTTTCAATTTGATTGTAGCTTGTTTATTCCGGGGGGTGGGGGTTGTATTAAAATTCATATATATGTTAAATTATATATATTTGTGCGCGTGTGATTTAACAAACGGTAAACCGAAATCGAGACATGAAATGTATATTTCTATTTTGTGAACAGTGACCTGCAAACGAAGTCATCGAAATAATTAAATCTCATCGAAGCTCCATAATGTACTTTCAAATTAGCTGCAGAATGTTGCATAACTTAAGTAGTCTGGGTGAATATTTTAATTTCAATCAGAAGGCTTTGTTATTGAGATCCCTGAATACATGTATATCAGTTTGAGTCAAAATTGTTTTTTAGTCTCTATCGTTGTGCAAGAATCTCAATTTTACGCTTATAACATTTGGCTGGTTTAGACTAAAAATATTCCCTGCAGCTGCTTCCCACCTCTTCCACATTGTAGAAACTTAGTCCGTGCACGAAATGAACTCTGGTTCGGTAAAAGTGGAAAGCTGATGATGCAAAGTCTGGACATATCTGGGTATTCCACATCATCAGTTTCTTTTGACGATGCTCTTACACTGAGTCTCATTTCCACAGCTAGCGTAAATTTGCTCTAATTGCAATTTCACCCCCCCCCCCACTCATTATGAAAACAGTAAAATAATGGGTAAATACTAACCGAAAGTAAAGAATAAATTTTAGCTACGATTGGACAAGTTGCATCACATTTATGATTTAACATGGAGATACGCGTTGGCAAATATCATCAGGGAGAGTCCGAAAAATATTGTTGATATATATTCACTATTTTTATGTTTGTTTGTTTATATATGTGAACCTTCACTCGTATATTATAATATTAAATATATGAAGAAAGAGGGAAAAATCATTGTAAAATAAAATTAAGTCTGTGTTTTTATATAATCTTTACATTTTTAAACAAAGGCTTCAATAGTAGGTCTGTATGTGATCTTTATGTTCACGCACGAGTTCATTAGAAAACAGAAGTACACTTGTGTACCAGACCGTAACAATTTTGTAGACTTTTTCTCCTTATAACGCACATTAAAATTTTGAAAGGATATTTCTTGTACGAAACCAGAAATATACTGTCTTTGAGACGTTGTACAAAGCAAATACTTATGTAGGCGCAGGCATAATAACAGCTAAGAAACTAGCTTTGCAACCACAGAGTTTGGAGTTCAATCCAACTATGTGTCACCTTGAGCAAATGTGTTATAATATGGGTCAACTAATATTTTGTTAGTGGTATTTATTGTGCCATTTAAAGCTGACATGTAAGCATATGCATTCCATATGTTATTTATTACGGATATCCTGGTAATTAGATTGTTAAAGTGTACTTTGATTCTTAACTAATTCTATATAACAGGGGAGTATTGGCGTCATGTATAGTAAACTAAACTATTATTATCAAAACAATCGATTAATATCGTTTTGCATGATTATCATTAATACATCTAGGATCGATGATAAAAAAAAATATTTGTTTAAAATTAATAATGCAATTTATATATGGATATTTGTTGACAATAACTCTGAACAATATAGAAATTTTCTTGCACAAAAATATAGCAAAATGTACCTACACACAAATTTCAAACTCCAAGACAGAACATTTGACAAAATATAGTTACTGACTAAGTGAGTGGGCTATATTAATTTGGAGCAGAAAACATTTTCAGAAGGCCAGCAGGTTTGGGGAAGGTGCTATGTCGATTACATCGGCCCCAATACTAAACTAGTACGTACCTTATCAACCCCGAAATGATTGAAGGCAAAGTCGATCTCAAAGAAAGTAAAGTATAAATGAAGATGAAATTCTAAGACATTTTGTCCGACGTGCTCCCTATTCTGCTAGCCTGAGGCCCTGATCTCGGATATATATTTATACCAAATCCGTGACTGATAGAGAGTGGGTGAGTAAAACATAATAGTTGAAGGTAGCGTGAATTAGAACGAAGCCAGTACGCAACTGGTACTTAATTTATCGACCCCGAAAAGATGGAACGCAAAGTCGACCTCAGCGGAATATGAACTAAGAACGTAAAGACAGACGAAACACCGCTAAGCATTTTGCCCGTCGAGGTAGCGTGAATATTAGAACATCACTTAGAGTACAGATATAGAACAAAATTAATATGGTTATTATCTAATTCAATATAAATAAAAATTAAAACACTGTCGATAAATACCTGTCCTGCAAAAGAAAGTTCTAATGTAATTGGTTGGTAGAATTTAGAAAACGATATGAGCATAGAGAATAAATAAGCTAAGAATTGGTAATGGAAACTTGGCAGTTGTATACTTTTTTCAACTTCGTGAAAAAAATCTTTTTCAGTGACTTAATCCGACACACGTATCCTGATACGACACAACATATCCTGTGATGCGTTCAAAACACATATATATTTCCTGGGCTTGACAGCCTGTACACATTAATCTTTCGGAAAATAATCGATTCACCAAAACCTGCATAGGATTATAAAAGGATGATGAAACGCCAATGTTTGCGTTTTACGTACATTTACGAAATACCTCATAAATTCGTTTTGAGTTTTAACTAAATTCATTTATTTAGTAAGTACTTTGAGCACTATTTGTCTTGCTATTGAAATTTCGTATAGAATCAACAAGGCTAGTAGCGCCATTGGTATGCTTAACAAGCGTCTCTGGTCATGCCATAGTATATCTTTTAAAATTAAAATTAGAGGTTATAGCATGTGTTCTGCCATCTTTGCTCTATGTAAGTGACATATGAGTTGTTTATCGTAGCCAACAATTCAAAAGCAATCACTTTTATCGTAATTACAAACAAATACGTTGTAACGTTATTAGTCACAAAGCTATCTACACGATGGATATATATATATATACACACACAAACACATAAATATATGTATACTCACGCACATACACACATATATATGTACCTATAAATATATATATAAGAGGCGCCTGATTTTTCATCAGACAAAGTCTGTCAGCTAAATTATTACTAACATTCTCACCTATCATGCCTGCAAAAGTTCGTCTAAAGTGACCAAGCACTTTAGGGACAAACGAAATGTGTAAAATTATTTATAAATAAATATAGGGATGGTATTAAAATACCTTCACGAGTGACAAGCGAATTAACAACCGTACAGGCAAATTAATAAAATATATACATACAATATTAGATATGTACATATATACACAAGGGCACTACATGAGTACCTACAACGCTAAAAATAGAAGTATATATGTACATATATAATATTGTATGTATAAAAAATAGAAGTTTATATGTACATATCTAATATTGTATGTATATATTTTATTAATTTGCCTGTACGGCTGATAATTCGCTCGCCACTCGTGATGGTATTTTAATAATACCATCCCTATATTTATTTATATATCTAGAAAAAGATAGATAGAGAGATTGTGAGAGAGAATAGAGCGTACACACATATATATACACACACTGATACATAAATGTGTGTGTATATATGTATATCTAACAATACGCCACATATCAACACATCATAGTTATGATGGCATACTAACAGAACATTTCCATCAGATGATAATTACTTTGTGCGTGCATTGTAGTCTGCAGTATCACGATATTAATGTGATTCTACGAATGTATCTCTTCGTGTTTACACATTTCCATACTTTAAATATAATAGCATCATTCCAATGGTAATGATATTGATCACTCAATAGAACACGACATTTTTTTTTTTCTATTTATTATTTCTCTGCTGAAATAATAATTTGCCACAGAACACTTAACAATACCCGAATGACATGCTTTGTAGGAAAATCAGTTGTGTCCAAGCAAATGACTATGTACTTGTTTCATAGAATAGAACATTTCGTCCACTTATTGTAGATCCTTTTGTGGAACACCGAAACGTAAACACCTCTTTCTTTCCTGTCATAAATTGACACGTTATCAAGTGAAGCACCGTTTCTACAACGAAATCACTCTTACGCAAGCATGTCTGCAGACGCCTCGATATACACACATACACGAAATAGTGAGAGGCTCAGGTTTACAAAAGCAGATACAACTATACATTGGTATGTACTAACAAATGTGTCCAGATAGCTGCAGCAACAAACACGTGTATTATATAATCTACAAACGCCTATATAGATTTATTCCCCCATATTGAAGGCCCACACACACTAGGTATCAAATGAACCAGGATGGATGTTTAAGAATTTAGATATACTACCAGAGAAGGATTGTCTCTACACGACAAATCATATCAACATGACAACATGATCAGCTCTGCATATGAAACACAACAGTAGCTCACCTACCTTAAGTGCCATATGTATGCGTGTATATGTGTGTATGTATGCATCTACGTATGTAAACATATATTTATATATACAGAGGGAGATGCACACAGAAATTAATTTAGAAGTAAACACACACTCACGTGTACACATACAAACACACACAAAATCACACACGTACGCACACATTGAGAAATTCATTTAAATATATGTACACCCATACACATACTCATTCACACATTCACACATACAGGTACGCATGCGAATAGTATATGACTGAACTGGGTTGTGCATAAGAAGTTAAAGATTAGCCATCATCTGGCCGTGATGCTTGCTAGAAGTAGCAAGTAATTCGTCCCTGAAACAAATTTTGTCTCGATTAATAATTCACCTTGGTTTAGTATAGACATCAATATAACTAGCAACACAGCGACCGTCATCACGCCTAAATGCCAACCATTTTCGTGTCAAGACTATCTTAGGCATGTAGAACATCCGCTGTTACCAAAATGTCCACATAGAACAACACAAGAGCAGCCTTGTTTAGCATCGCTGCCACAAGCCCAACTATCTCAAACACAACATCAGCATTCACTAAAATTATTCTTATGTCATACAACAATAACTTCGCGAAAGCTCAACCATTAACAACACTCCTAGAAATCTTAATATAATGGCTTTCCATTATCAGGTGCAAAAGTAAATCAGCCAGGTTCTAAAACCACTGTTTGGTAAAGGTAATGTTTCCTTCTCGAGCTAGGCCAACTCCATAAGGGCCGGTTTCCCGACTTTTACGGCTATACATTCCTCACCTGGATGGGACGCCGGTCCGTTGCAGGATCACTCATTTTTTTTCCAGCTGTGAGAACTGGAGCAACTTGGAATGAAATGTCGCCCGGATCAGGAATCGAAACTATAATCTTACGATCATGAGTCCAACACCCTAACGTAACCCACGCGCCTCCACAAAGCCACCAATGCGAACACAAGTAATGTAATAACTTACCCACAATACCAACAATAAATATCTTCCCTCGCCCAAATTTCAGGCCGTGAGCCTATACTAGAAAGGATTTATTCTTATGCCATACAAGAGTAACTTCGCGAAAGCTAAAACAGACACGGAAACACCACAACCGCCCTGACTGACAGAGACACAACAACCGGCCTGTTCGCTCACCTCACCACAATCACTACAATGCTACTGCTGCCGCTGACGTCAAAACGCAAAACAAATATATACATAAATTACGTCACCCGACACTAGATTTTTAAACACAATGTGCTCAACTTCCTTCTCTTCTCCCTCCTTTCTTTTTCGTCGTAATCTATTTTTTTCTTCTAATACGCTTCTTCTTTCTCTTGGCTGTGCTCTCCCACTTTTTCAGAGTCTTCTCATTCATTTGCGTCTATAAATATATGGCCCCGGTAACACAACGACCACTGCCACTATACGTACTTTCACCACCACCACCACCAACTCCATCACTGCCTACGCAAAATTCACCGCCACCGCCACCACACCATGTTCAACAACAAAAGCGCGACTGAACCTGCTGCCGCTGCGACAACCACCGATAGCGTAACTATAATTTCTAACTCCACCAGACACACCTAATTCACCATCATCACAACAACAGTAATAAGACACAAAAACAAAAGTACTAGATCTATAACCACCACCCCCAACTCCAACAGAGCCACCATCACTAAAATTCACCCTTTATCAAAACCCCCACTCCGGCCATCACCGCCTTCACTGCTAAAACTATGAAATTAGCTAACATGGTCACTACAACGGCAACTGTAACAGCCACCGTCACCAACATTAGAACCAACCGCAGCGCCACCTTTATTACTACAGTTCGACTATAACACTTATTCTTTCCTCATTAATAATTCTAAATGTAATTAACCAAAACAAAAGATTTTGTTTGACATTTTCATGGCAGTTCCAGTCAAAGAATTGGAGGTAGGAAATCTTGACAGAAGCTAATAGTTGCTAGATTAGATGTAAATTTGGTAGTTCTGAGGAGATTTTCATACACATCTGACGCCACTCAAGCTGAAGATCAATACTAGTTTGATACTATTCGACTTTGATCTGTTCATATTGATTTTCGGTTGTGGAACGGGGCTGTGTAGAAAAGAGGAGGGATACGGCTATTTTGTTTGCTTCTGGGAGAAACAGAAAGTTAGACGATCCGTGGCAATGATGTTGGCTGGGGTGGTGTTAGTCGTAGTGGAGTCGGCTGGAGTGTTCTTAGTGGTAGTGGTGAGGGTGGTGTTTGTGGAGATGGTGGATAACATGGTTATCTTGGCGGCGGTGGTAGTGGTGCTGGTTATGATCTGCCGGGGCCTTAATGAGAAACAGAAATAAGACATGCGTATAGGGGTGTATGGAAGTAATAAGGCGTAGCGCCGTTGTTCATTATCTGGGCTAAACGTGTGTGCACGCGTGAGGATGTACAGGTATGTGCGTATGTCATTGTGTTTCAGTAAATACGTGTTTAGGTGCACGTATTTCAATAAAACCATATGCAATATATGTATATATATATATATATATATATATATATGCGTGTGTGTATATATATATGTATGTATATACACACAAATTTTAAAATATTCACATATATATACTCATATGTTTACCTATACGCGTGTGTGCATGAATAGATGGATGAATATATCTATGAATATATCTATGTATATATATATATATATATATATATATATATATATATATACAGGTGTACATTTGTATACACACGTGTATTAATATATATGTATTTACATATATAAGTATATGAATGGGTGTATATATATCTGTGTGTATACATATATGCATATATATATATATATATATATATATATATATATATATATATATATATCTGTGTGTATACATATATGCATATATATATATATATATATATATATATATATATATATATATATATATATATATATATATCTGTGTGTATACATATATGCATATATATATATATATATATATATATATATATATATATATATCTGTGTGTATACATATATGCATATATATATATATATATATATATATATATATATATATATATATATATATATGCATACATAGAAAGATAGAGATGGATAGACAGACAAATGCATAGATACATTGATATATTATGTTTTGGGGGTTAGTGTCCATAAATTGAGGCCATGTGCGATTTAGATTAAAAATAAATAAATAAAACCAACGCAAGATGTGCATGAGAGATGATTTCCAACTGGAAGAAAAGCAAAATGGCAAAAAACATCAGTCTGCTTTTATTTCTACAAAATCGCAACTAAATTAACGCAACATTGATAGATATAATGTTCTGGGTATTAAAGTTGTAATTAAGCAATACGTTTTTACTCTCCATGCTCATTTTATCAATGTTCAGGCTCTACATATTCACAGTAGCACAGTTCAGAAACTGAGCTTCTTTTTGTTTTCAGTTGACCAATACATTAAATGATTTAATTTCGAATGTTATGCGTATTGTTTGATTTTGATTTTGTCGACTACAGAGTATCGTCTGTGAGAGAAAAAAAATCACGTTAACGCAATTCACTGTGCCACAAATTTGTAAACGACATGCTGTACTGATTGGCATTCTCACCGGAAGCTCGAATTCGAACAGATGATAAACACAGAGAATAACCCTTGGCTTGCCGTGTCCCCAATACATGTACCGAGAGCGATAGAAATCAAGGAACGAGTCAACATCATGGTGACGTTATACCTCCATTCATATTCCCACACGGTCTCATACTCACACGGAGGCCTACATCAAGTGCTTGGAAGAGGCAATGCTGCTCTCAAGAGGGCAGCTACTGCAAAACGCTATGTCTAGCAACAAGATTCTGCACCATGCCACAGAAGCAGCAGCACTCATTCATGACCGTCAAATAATTTCTGCGACCGCATCATCCCTAATATTTGGTCACCTAACTTCCCACCCTGCAACTCCCTTCTTATTTTGGTCTTTCGTGATTTAGGCAATATATTCACCGCACCCTGTGTATGTGTGTGTATATATATATATATATATATATATATATATATATATATATATATATATATGCACACACACATATAAACATGTACATATATATACATATAAACATATACATACATGCATATCTATATATGTGTGTATATGTATGTTTGAATATATGCATGTATATATATTTTTGTGTGTATATACAAAATAACACTGAAATACACCGATAGGTACTCTAAAAAGGCATGTGCGAATAATACCTCTGCTTTCAGCATTTAATCTCTTGCAAAAGATGATTCTTGACGAGGGCTTTGGCAAATCTTGTATTAGCGGAGGTGAAGAGGGACCCTAATAATAGATTTGACTTAAATCATTAGAAGAGAAATAGACGTCGTTGGATTATCTCTGCCATTCAAATAATTTATATCGTGGCCCGACACCGTATGGCATCCCCACTTACATTTTTATAGTTCTGTCGCTATAACACCTAAAATTAGTACTTTAGTTTGAAGACAGAGGAATGCTTAGGGCAAAATTAGTGTCCTTGCATACGTTTTCAGTTCACATCAGAGTGTGTCTAAATTTATATATAAATATACGGACCTGGATACATAAATATATTTGAATAAGGCCTTGCTTCATATAGCAAAATATATGAGCACATACGCAATAGAAACGAACGCAAAAACACACATATAAACGGATAAATGCACCCAAGTATATAAACATGCTTTCACATATACTTGTTTGGTACGAATTTTCAAGTACAAATTAAAAACCGCTGAGAGACAGATATGCAAATATGTCAGAGAACATCGGAAATAAGATGCACATGATGTCTTACAATAAATTTATTATACACACACTCAGACAAACAGGCATACCTATCTCTCAGTCTATCTATCTACTCATACATATATATATATACACACACACACACACATACAGATAGATAGAGAAAGACTGATAGATAATTATACATGAATAATATATATATATATATATATATAAGTGCATGTATGTATGCATATGTGTATATATATGAGAGAGAGAGAGAGAGAGCGACAATGAAAACATGCCTACGAACGTACACATTCAGATCATATATATATATATATATATATATACACGCACACATACACAAAAACACACGTGAACAGAAACTAACACAAACACACTTGTGTGTCTGCATTCAGACATTCAGTCATACAAGCAAAAACGCTCAAAAGTAATAACACGCATATATATATATATATATATATATATATATATATATATATATATATATATATATATATATATACACCTACATACATACACTCATATACATTTATAGATACCCATACACACACACACACCATTCACGGATACCACTTCACTCCACCTCTTCATTATTCTACCAAATGCCGATTCTATTGTATGTAATCAAGTGTAAAGAATACTGTAGAATTGTAGAAAATATCCAAAAATACAAAAGAGGAAACGGGAAAACTAGTTAGAGGAATCAAAAATAAATGGAGAAAAAATATTCATAACGAAAAAAAAAGAAACATTTATTCCATATTCAGTGAAATGTCCATAAAATTGCAAAGATTGGATTTTTATTATTCGTATTGCTGTATATTTTTCCCCCGCCTCTTTCTATTTCTTATCACATCTTTCTAATATTTATTGCCGTAATTGACAAAACCATTAATATTTATTCATAGAAACGAATCTTCAGAGAAAGTAATAATACAAATAATGACAACTATAATAGTAATAATAATACAAAACACTCTCAATATACAAACACAACGGTATATATATATATATATATATATATATATATATATATATATATATATGTATGTACTTATGTGTGTGTTTGAGTGATTATGTGTTTATGTATATTATATATATGTATGTACACACACACACACACACACACACACACACATATATATATATATATATATATTGACAGAAATAGAGAGAGAGAGAGTGATATGTATGCTTTCTAAGTCTGTATGTATGTATGGGAGAAAACTATTTCATGGTTTTCTAAAGTGTGTGTGTATATTATATATATATATATATATATATATATATATATATATATACGTGTATGTGTGTGTATTATGAAACCATGAAATATTTCCCTTTTTTTTCACTGGGTTAAGGGAATGAAGATGGCGTTAGGTGGAAGGTGGCAAATGGTGAGAATATATTTACGTTATATTCATTTGTAATTCTTTCGTTTATTTACTTTCAGCTTCTTTGAGGTATGTTGTGTGTGTTGGTTTTATTTAAATTTCATTTTGTCTTTTCTTCCTTTCCTTGTTTTTGCTTTATGTATTTTAGTGTTTGACCGAATGATTAGCGTTTCTAGCCATACCTTCATCACTGCCACCGTAACATTCACCTCCATCTCCACTACCTCCACAACTATTTTCACCACCACTGCTCTTTACCTATACCTCGTTTCTATTTATACAAACTACTGCCACGTCTATTCCTCTGCACATACAGATATCGCTGATTTCCGAGCCAACTAGTGAGTTCAAAAATGATCTTCCAACATGCTAGACCTAGCAGCTAACAATTCATTAATGTTCAACTAATCATTTTTTGAAAACGAAAATCTCAACGACGTCTCAATTCATCACGAATTTGAACATACCAGAAATAACAAGCAAATGCTCCTCAATTCATATCGAATGGTTTGCATGAATTGAAATCAAAGTATATTTTACTCGTTTCATGCTGTGAACCTGAAGAAGCACCACCTTGAAGAATTCCAATTCAACGAATCAGCGACAGTATTTATTTTTTATTAAAACCTAGTAAGTATTGTATCGGTATCTACGCAGTTGTAGCCGTGTGGTTAAGAAACACACTTTATAACCACGTGGTTCTGAGTTCAGCCCAGCTGTGTGGTACACTGGGCGATCGATCACTAGCATAGCCCCAGACCTATCAAATCTTGTTAGTGAATTTTGGTAGGTGGATTATGAAAAGTAACCCAACGTTTATATATATATATATATATATATGCGTGTGTGTGTGTGTGTGTGTGTATTGTCACGAATGCATAGAGATGTGGGTTCGAATCCCATGCGTACTCCAAACCCTACTTTGTTCCATCGAGGGCGTATATGCCCCAATATTAGCGCATTTAACTTAGTCAATGCACGGTATTTGCCTATGGGTTTTCAGCTTATAAAATATTATAATTATTATTATTATTTTTATTTCGAAATTGTAAAATTCGGCACCGCTTACCAAATATTTGCTGAAAACGCACATGGGACGTTTGTTTCCAAAAGCAACACTATGTCCTGCATCTCTGCTTGTCAACTGGTGTCGCTTTTTTTCTTAACGGCTCAGCAAAAGTGCTTAGCAGCATAAGTTCAAAGTTTTTCAGAAATGACCTGTAGGGCCGGTCCCTTCGCCAAAACCCCCTTAAGGTGGTAACAAGTCTTATGCCTCGTAAATATGATTATTATTATATCCTGGAATGCCATCCATACAAAAGAGACAGTGGATTATATATATTGCTTTCTAAACTTGATTTAATTAAATATTAATTGAAACAATACATATGTCATTCCAGGCTTAAAACTGTCTCTCATGAAACCTGTGGCGCACAATTACGGAGCTTAACCCGGTTTTTCTGGCATATGATTGAGATTAAGATACTCACCTATACCCCCGAACAGGATGTAGTATTCATTTCCACGTATTTGCAACCAAACAGATTCGAGAAGGTGAAATCAAAGATTTTGTTCAAGAAAATATCACGCTGCTCGGTCAGGAAATCGAAACCTTGATCTTACATTCATGAGTGCAAAATCCTAACCTCTAGTCTTGGTGCCATCACTTGACGCAATTTATATCGAGCTTGTTTGAAATTCTACAACAAAAATGAAAAGATTCATAACTACGACAACTATAAAAGTGTTTAGGGTTAGGTTAAGGGTTAGGCTGTTACCTTTGCTCTACTGTTCCACATCTTGCTTCATATTTATTTTTTTAATTCTTGCACTTGTTTCAGTAATTTGACTGCGGCCATGAAGAAATCGGCTCCATAACCTATTCTTTCTAAGCCTAGCACCTATTCTTTCAAATCCTTTTGCTGAACCGCTAAGTAACAGAAACATAAACACACCAACACCGGTTGTCAAGCGATGGCTGTGGGAAAAACACAGGCACAAAGGCGCACACACAAATATATATATGTGTATGTATTTGTTTGTGTACTGAACCCCGGAACCATGGGTTTGGGAAGCAAGCTTCTTACCACAGATCCACGCCTGCGCCTATTATTTTTTGTGATTCTGCAATCAACAAATTAGTTCTCGCTAAAAATGTGTGTAATTAGAATATGTGCTCCCCACATTAGTTTTGTGAAGCCACTATTCACAATGCGTCAATATATTTCTCAATATGAACAAACATCGGATTTTATTTCTCTCGATTCATCTCAGAAACACATCTATGCTTGAAACGTCAAACAACAATTATTCTCAAATTCACATATTTATAAAAAAAAAAAAAAACAAAGAATAAAATTCATAACTCATATTAAAATGAATTAATACGATGCTACAATTTAATATATTTCTTCTAATATGAAATATTCATCATATGGACGGTTTATAATAGGAAACGTATAAAGCGATAGAAAATTAGAGGTGGCGATGAAGATAAAGAAGAGAGGTAGAAAATTCCTTATAGGGAAACAGACTGAGCAATCGGTGTGTCGATGAGGAAATATGTGGAGTGGTTTATAGTAGAATCGGCAGAGCAGCTGATGGAGTAAATAGGATGTAGAATATACCTGCAAACGTCCATATTTCTGTTTCAAATTCTACCAAGTGATAAATAAAATAAATATGGGTATTAGTACAGTACATAACAGGAATCATATAAATAATAACTTAATCGATAAAATAAATAATAGGATCAATAAAATAAATACTGAGATCGATAAAATTAATAGCAGCTTTGATAAAATCAATATCATCGATAAAATGAGTGCTGTGATTGATAAAACAAATACCTAGATCGATAAAGTTAATGCAGTGATCGATAAAATAACTAACTGGATCGATAAACTAAATTTGAATGTCAATAAATTAAAAATAGAAGTTTCGATAAACGAAATGATGCGATTGATAAACGAAATACCGTGATTTATAAAATACGTAGTAGGATCAATATAATATATCCCTGATCAATAAAATAAGGATTAATGTCGATAAAATACATATGGTGATTGATAAGACGAATCACGTGATCGGTTATGGGATTAATAAAATATAGATATGTCAATGAAAGAAATGAAAGCAGAAATGAATTGTGATCAATAAATTATAATGATAAATGTAATAAATAACAATGTTGATGATAGAGATACTATGATAGATAAAATAAATAGAGCAATCGATAAAATAAATAATTGAATCAGTATTAAAAGAAAAAAATATTTCTTCTACTCTCGTCTATTGTGAACATATCTTGGATCAGAAATATTTGATGTTATCAAACGGTATTCAACGATCACTGTTGTTCTAGATCCGTAAGAATAACGACTTCTAAATTCCCCAGTTGTTTAAAATAGGAAATCTCGAGACCCCACCGTCTTGCGCAATGATGTCATATAGTTTGAGTACAGTTTCAGCCAATTCAATTGTAGTGCTGACTAATCACGCATTGATCTTGCAATGGATATGTGATTGCTCGATACACTGATCCTGGGAGTCCAGTACAACAGCAGAGCATACTATGACACAAAATTGTTAGTTATTTAAGAATATTTCAACCTTAGCTATATTGAAAAATATCTACGACTAATGGCAGTCAGTATTCCATCACCGAATTGCACTATCCAGTTAGAGATAATGCCGTCCAGTCTTTTGTAAAATTGAAACGGGTAACTGTGCAATACATTTCTTCTGGCTCCAGCTAGAATATCCGGTGACTGAGCAGAAATCTTTCTGGTGCAAAAGACCCCCAAAAAGCAAATGGTGAAATCTGAATGAGCTTCGTAAGTCCACCTATATCTCTAAGATGATAAAAGGATGGGTAACATCAGAACGACCTTTACAAATGAAGCACTTAAATATAAGCCAGTATTGGCGTATTTACCGTTGTCAATGCTCGGTGATTGCTTATGGTCTTTAAGCTTATAGAATATTATTTAAAAAATTGCAAATGTCGGCACCGTATACCAAATAATTGCAGAAAATGCACATGGAAAGTTTGTTTACAAAAAGCGACAGTGAATATATATATATATATATATATATATATATATATATATATATATATATATATATATATATATGTATGTATATGCATGCCAGTATAAATTCAATAATGGACTTGTGACAATAGCAAAATCATCAAGAAATGGCCAAAATTGCAAGACTGGGGAGTACTGGTAAAAATCTAAAGAATGTAAAATGATGGTCGATGTTGTAAGAGAGTGAAGAATTTAATTTAAAAGAATGACTAAATAAATAATTCAAGTATACCAGCACCAAAAGCGCCTAAGAAAAGAATTGACTTGATTTGATCCCGATATCGTATTCGAACAATCATTTAATTTCTGCATTTCTCAAACAAATATTCATCAAGAACTGGAACCCAGAAAAGTCTACGAACATTGTCGAAACTTTAGAAATGTGTAAAACAGTCCTAATGATATCAAACTCATGGCAGATAATTATAAGTTACCTGCGCAATGAGAAAAGTTAATTAAAAAATCATAAAAAGCATCAAATTTATCTTCTTGAAACATCTATACAACTACAAAAGCATTGGTTATCATTTGCAATTTATAGATCTTCAATAATGTTTTATTTTTCCATTGTCTTCGGTCTCTCACATTATTCTGACATTTTCTTTAATTCAGTGAGTTTCATTTTTTAAACATATACCACACACACACACACACACACATACATATATATATATATATATATATATATATATATATATATATATATATATATATATATATATATATATATATATGTATGTATGTATGTATATGTATACTATATCTATGTATATATATGCATATATCTATGTATATGTATGCATATATGTATGTATATGTATGCATATATGTATGTATATGTATATATAATATTATTAATGAATTATAGTCTCTCCATCTAATTATCCGTAATTGTTCCTAACGACGATATTTTTAGTGATTTTCAATTGAGTGCACGAGAGCTTTTCTGTGTGAAATTACAGCTCGTTCCTTGGCAATTGCAGAATGTATTTGCGGCGGTTGTTGAAATCATGTCGAACGCAACAAAAACAGGAAGCAGACGATGATTAATGTCCCATGTGTTCTTTTCATTTTATCTCCGTTAAATTTATCAACGCTTGCTTTTTGTCAGGTACAACCGATTCAATAAATATGAGAACAGATTGTTACACTTTCCAGCACAATATCTGTATCATTACCTTTTGATTCGGGTGTTAGTATTCTCCTAGATTTACGTAATCGTCAGGATATACAAACGCCTTATAAGCAGCGTCCTACTGCAACATTATCACGCGTTGGAGGGACAGATCTCTAAGTTCTCACACGTTATCAGTTACACGCTTTTCATTCTTGTTTGTTGACTACTCAACATTTTAAATATCAATACCAAGCACACATTATACTTTTTCCTGAAAATATTTCATTGTAATGTTAAAGACTATCTGAAATAAACTGAAATATCAGTCATTCTACAGAAATTTCACATTTGTACAATTTCAGAACCGACGTGACGTCTTTTCCTAAATTTCTGGAAAATGCACAATAATTATTCTTGATTAACCCACTCGTCGGTTTCGACGTATGATGATGCGACAAGCTACGGTTTCCTCGTCCGTCATACGCCTTATATCGAATGTGACAGTTCAGTGTCAGAAGCGATTTGCAAAAGAAGCCCCCAGATGTTGCAAGTGTGAGGAGTGCCACTCAATGGTGGTCGTATATTTGCAGCCCCTTTTATGCTTTGCCTTCATTGCGCCACTTAGCCTATTAATGCTGGTTGAAACAATATTCATATATATATATATATATATATATATATATATATATGTATGTATGTGTGTGTGTGTATATATATATATATTCTTTTACATGTTTCAGTCATTTGACGGTGGCCATGCTGGATCACCGCCTTTAGTCGAACAAATCGACACCAGGACTTATTCTTTGTAAGCTTAGTACTTATTCTTTCCGTCTCTTTTGTCGAACCGCCTCGTTACAGAAACGTAAACACACCAAACGTGGTTACCAATCGATGGTGGTGGGACAAACACAGACATACAAATACATACATAATACATATCTATATACATACATATATACACACACACACATATATATATACATG
>NC_142949.1:3767627-3772627 GCF_046866305.1 Octopus bimaculoides
TAAATGATTTTTACCGAAAAGGTCTTTTCATACTGAGCTACCCGGCAAAATTGTTAATTTTATTACTAATTGACGATTCCCTGCCCTGCATATCTATATATATATATATATATATATATATACAGGTAGATAGATATGTATGTATGTATTTACATACATAGATAGATAGATAGATAGATAGATAGATAGATAGATAGATAGATAGATAGATAGATAGATATGTATGTATATACTATGCATTCATGTTTGTATGCATTCCTATACGGTAAAGTAATCAGAAAGTATGACCATATGATGTTGTTCGTGTGCGCTGGTTATGTCTGAGTGCTTGCTTCATTACAAATAAATCACTTTTGTTAGTCTAATCACAAACAAGTAGGTTGATAGAGGAAAAGACTCAATGCGAAAGAGAGAGATCTTGAGCAAAAAACCTATTCACTTGTCCATATTTTCCGTTTGATTTCTGCACGTATGTCACCTTAATTCCCTCTTTCTCTCTCACTCTCTTTCTTTCACCTTATCTATCTATATAACATCTTGGTAGTTGTAAAGTTAGAGTATTTCCAGAGAAGCACCTAGCCCGTATACTGGGATATCATCTATTTTGTATCCTCTCCCTTGGTCCCCCACCCCTACTTACTTTTAATGTCCAACATTTATGAATTGTGGTCGAGGTGGAAGCGGAAGATATATTTCCTTACGTAAGGTATACATGTTTGAAATATAATTCTAAAATATGAGTATATTTTTGTCTTTTCATATTTTTTAACTGCAGTAAATATTTTATTGTCTTAACATTTTATTGGTCTCTACCCCACTTACTCATCCGATATCCACAGATTTATCTCTTTTGCTTTTGTTTCCTCTCGATATAAAATAAAAAGAAAGTCTGGAAGACGGTCAATATCGCAACACACCTTTAATTCACGTCTGATGAAGTGGCTCTCTAATGTCTAAAACCGCAAACATTACGAAGGTTTTTCACTTCGAGTTTTTGCACATGCTGGAGTTACAAATATTGTTGGCACAGAAACAATTGTAACCAATGATTAAAGATATGTTAAGGAATTTTCGTTGTCTTTTTATCATTTGGTACATAAGATGGACAGTGAGAAAGAGAGAGAGAGAGAGAAAGAGAGAGATAGCCTTAGGTATAGAGATACAAAAACACGTGTATATATAATTGTATGTATGTATATCTGACGATCAATAAATTCATGTTTCATCTCTGATACCAATCGTTTTATATTACTGCCATCGCTAGCACACACAGATAGTTAGTATACGATGGTTGTCTACGAACGAATACAAAGAGCACAATAATAATAAGAGAAAGAAACCCGATATTCGACTGGGGACTCCTGTATTTAAAATTTTACATGTATCTTTATATTCAGCATCACGTCAAGTCATAAAATATATGCAACAAGTTGATGCACTTTACACGGCCGACAAGGTGGGTAAAGCTATCGTCTGGCAGTTATAGAAGAAAAGTGCAAGTAACTCCTAGGTATTTGCTACATAAACGTGAGTAACGATATGTTGACTCACTTATTGTTGTTGTTGGCACTCCGTCGCTTACGACGTCGAGGGTTCCAGTTGATCCGCTCTACAGAACAGCCTGCTCGTGAGTTTAACGTGCAGGTGGCTGAGCACTCCACAGACACGTGTACCCTTAACGTAGTTCTCGGGGGGTATTCAGCGTGACACAGTGTGACAAGGCTGATCCTTTGAATTACAGGCACAACAGAAACAGGAAGAGTACGAGAAAGTTGTGGTGGAAGAGTACAGCAAGGTTCGCCACCATCTCCTGCCGGAGCCTCGTGGAGCTTTAGGTGTTTTCACTCAATAAACACTCACAACGCCCGTTCTGGGATACGAAACCGCGATCCTATGACTCACTAAGTTAGCCATATCAGGTGAATCTACTTGTATCTAAAATATATCCTCATACGTTACTGAATATCGAAATATAAGTAACAGTATAAATAATATAATACACATACAATGCCTATGCTTGTTTCCTCTTATGTATAGAGATGTCCACAAAAAGTGAACCAGATTCTGCATCCGCTTCTATTATTACAGACACCGTAGAGTTTCGATATCTTTTTTGATTTGACCGTAACGTATAAAAAAACACACTGTGATAATTTTGATTAACTAGTTTGCATATATGTCCTGTTTCTTCGCAAGGAGGAGATACAATTCCAAATTCCATGCTATACGGAATGACCTATCAGATCTTTATCTTCTGTTGCTGCAAGTCTAGTCCAACATTTATGAGTTGTGGTCGATGCGGTAGCGGAAAATATATTCCTTTATATAAGGTATACATGTTTGAAATATAATTCTTAAATATCAGTATATTTGTTTCCTTTCATATTTTATAACTGGAGTAAATATTTTATTGTCTTAACATGTTAAAATATCAAGGTGTTTTCCAAATATGTTAGATATACTCGACTCTGTCGGTCACGAATGATCATGGGTGCACCTGTGAGGTTCCCCTCCGATGTACAAGTCTGACCGGAAAGTCGTCTCTATGATGAACGCACAACTTATGGTTGTTTTTATGGCAGACAAGCAGTCGCCCATGCATACCAGGCTCCACTCTCCATGTTATCCAAAGGAGAGTCAAAAGGCAATGCACTTTAGCGCCAGTGATGTAGTAACTCATTTCTAGAGCTGAGTGAACTGAGTAACGTGAAATAAAGTGTCTTGCTCAACACACACAACACCCAGCCGGGTCCGAAAATCGAACTCACAACACCCAGCCCGGTCCGAAAATCGAACTCACAACCTCACGATCGTATGCCCTAACCACTGAGGCATCAACCTTCACCATCTTAGACATGATATTTAAACTATTTGCGTCGTACTTAAACTATTTGTGTCCTCAAAGTTTTTTAAGTATATTTACCAACATTGGGGAAAGTGTCGAAGCTATGTCTAAAAACTCATTTGCCACCGTGCTGCAGAAATCAATTGGATGAACGTTGTTCCTGCACAGAGGGCGAACATTTGAAGTCGGTTATTTATTTGAAGACTGCGATACCCGCAAATGGAATATGCGCTATAATTTATTTTGAACCAACTATAACACCCAAATTTTGTGAATCATGGTGAATCTGCACATATTAAACGTCACCATTCCGTTGGAATATATATATAAGCATCTTTATTCATGAAGACAAATTGGCATAATTCATTGAAATGGTCAAAGGATTTCTGTCAGGCGATTTTTTATATCTACAAAAATCTGTTCAGGGAATGACAAGATAAACATCTATAGATCTAAGAGGAATGCCGCCTTTAAGAGGCATATTACATAGGCATCATCTAAATCATGTTCGAGAGTACACGTGCTTTCGTTATGATGCGAAACTCAGTGGTTTTACGACCAGTGGACGATGTTTAAGGTTCTCTACTTTGAAAGCTCTATGACTAGCAGTATTCAGGGCCCATAATTATTCCACCTTTCTTTTAGTGACTATGGAATATTTCATCGTGTGTGTGTGTG
The DNA here is from genome assembly GCF_046866305.1 of Octopus bimaculoides. Lineage (NCBI taxonomy): Eukaryota > Metazoa > Mollusca > Cephalopoda > Octopoda > Octopodidae > Octopus > Octopus bimaculoides. The sequence continues at coordinate 3,771,151 of NC_142949.1, forward strand.
TGTGTGTGTGTGCGTGCGTGCGCGCGTGCGTGTGTGCGTGTGTGTATGTATGTGTGTGTTGTCAATAAGATGGTATTCAAATCGATCTGCAGTGATTTGACTACCATTTTACGCTTCTTGTCTTGTCTAGTTTGGGAACCTTAATTTGTCTACAGTGTTTCTGCCGTAACTTCTCATCATCTGCCTTTAATATTTTCCATCTCCCTGTTTTTCGTTAGGGATAAAGTAAAATTTTTTTTGTGATTGTATCAAACTAGGAACAAACAGGAGATTGTACCGCTTTCTATGGATTGCCTTTGACATTGTTCAGTTTTCGAAGATGAGGTTCTGTATACAGACAAAATATTTATACAATAGCCTCGTGTAACACTTCGACTATCATGTGGCGTAGAATTCACCGTATATATGGTTTTTTTAAATATGTCTTAGTTAAGACATTACGTACAAGAATCTTGATTGCGGTTAGTTTTACTCTGAGTAACCACTTCTCTTGCAACGTTATTCTCAACAGGTGCTGATGGCAGTTTTATGAAGCAACACAATTGCTGTACTCTAATTAAACCGTCTAATTAAAAATAGTGAAAGTGTACACAACCTTATGGAGTTCATACTTTTGTAGCCGTGTTTCATTTTCGTCTTAATTTTCCACTCCATAGGATTTACCATGCAATTAAATCTATGCTGTTCACTCTATACCAGGACAATCAACATTCAACATTGCTTCTTATTCATGACAACGCAATCGGCTTTCCGATAATCGACATTACATTGAGTTAAATCCCATTTACACTGGGAAATAACAGTTTTTTTTAGCTAAGCTCTGCCAGCACGATCAAATTGAGATATTACCTCAGCGATTCAAAATAATTGAGCAGTGGTATATGAATGAATGTATGTATGCTTGCATTCTTGTATGTATATATATCTATATATGTATAAGCGTATGTATATGTCTATATCTCTCTCTCTCTCTCTCTCTCTATATATATATATATATATACGCATATATAACTAGGCATAAAAATGTATGTATATATGTACGTATGTATGAATATATGTAAGCATGTATGTACGCATGTATTAGCATTTGCAACTGGGATAAGTCTTCTGTCTTCAGAGGAAGACTTACATTTTGCATATAACGGTGTATTATCCACGAATATTTTTGTTTTTCATTTTGGTGGTAGGGGAGTGAATTTTCTTGGAATTACAACAAATAAACTAAATAGATATCTGCATTTGTCCATTATGTTATTTTTTTTTAATGCCCAGCCGTTACTATTTATCAACAGAATTATTCCTAATCAACGTGTCGAATACAACAGCAATTATGCCATTTGCTAAATAATTCGAAAATTCCAAAGTATAGTATGAGTGTCTACCTATTCCAGGTGGCATTTTTCTCTAAAATCATATCTGCAACTTGCCGTGTCAATCAGGTTTCCACGTAAATGATTGTGTGCTTAAAACACAGTGT
>NC_142949.1:3777627-3805127 GCF_046866305.1 Octopus bimaculoides
AATGAACCCGACCGCTCTCAAAAATTAAGTATTAAAAAAACAGTAAAATAATCCAGAATCCGGTACCGGATCGATATCAAAATCTAATCAGTTCGTCCCAGTTCCGAGGCCAAACGTCCCTGAAAGTTTCATTCCAATTCATCCAGTGGTTCCTGGGATATCTTGTCCACGGGCAAACATACAAACAAACACGACTGAAAAACAATACTTCCGCCGTCGCCAAGGCGGAAGTCATAGAAATAATAATAATAACAGTACTGATACAAGTAATGATAATAATAATATTAAATGGAATAATAATAATACTCTTTACTCTTTTACCTGTTTCAGTCTTTTGACTGCAGCCATGCTGGAGCACCGCCTTTAGTCGAGCAAATCGACCCCTGGACTTATTCTTTGTAAGCCTAGTATTTATTATGTCAGTCTCTTTTGCCGAACTGCGAGGTTACGGGGAGGTAAACACACCAACATCGGTTGTCAATCGATGTTGGGGGGACAAACACAGACACACAAACACGCACACACACACACACACACACATATATATATATATATATATATATATATATATACATACGACGGATTTCTTTCAGTTTCCGTCTACCAAATCCACTCACAAGGCTTTGGTCGGCCCGAGGCTATAGTAGAAGGCACTTGCCCAAGGTGCCACGCAGTGGGACTGAACCCGGAACCATGTGTTTGGTAAGCAAGCTACTTACCACACAGACACTCCTGCGCCTATAATAATAATAATTAGGAAAGTAATAATAATAATAATAATAATAATAATAATAATAATAATAATAATAATAATAACAACAGCAACGATGATGTCTGGCTATGGAAAATAAAGATGAAGAATATGCCACTTATTGTTCGGTTCTTGGAGACAGTATCAGAAGGCACCAAGTAGAATAATAAGGAAATCGGAATAGAGTGGCCAGTAGAACTGATAGAAAATATTTGCCTGCTTGGCACGGTAAGAATAATGAAGGACGTATTAAATAGTTGAAAAAAAAAACCCAGATAGCATGGTACCATAGGCTGCAAGCATCAAGTCTGTTATGCATGCACGTCTCTAGGCGTTTCAACAAATCCCGAGTTAAAAAGAATAATAAAGGCAATATGATAGTATCGCTATAACTGATGGTGCTTGTAATGAATGCCAAATTCCTTATGATGATGTTGCTAATGTTGTTGATGATAATGATGATGATGAGGAGGAGGAGGAGGAGGTGGAGGAAAACAATACATTTTGTTCTGCTGCTGTTGCTGCTGTTAAGGTGATTAAGTTGAGTATGATTAAGAAGCGTATAGTGCAATCAATGTTAATGATTTTGATGAAGATGATGAAGCTGACGGTCGTAATGATTACATATGGTTATGATAATGATGGTCGTGAAGATGAAAATAATGACGTTAAATTTCATATTTGATTATCATGGAGAAAAAAAGAATTAACGTTCCTGATAATCACAATGGCATCAACAACGACGGCAAGAAACAGCAAAAATCATACACCTTCGTTAATCAATGTTAGCAACAGCATGAATAATTATGATATGAACGATAAGGATGATGACGATGATGACGGTGATGATGGTGGTGGTGATATGATGATAATGATGACGGAGGTAGTGGTGGTGGTCAGAGTGTTTTTACAAACTATAGAAAAAAAATAAAAATAAGATCCAAAACGGGGAATTGCAAAATATTTAACAACAAATACTAGAAAAAAACCTAAATGAAATTCTTTATTAATACCCACGAAAATAATAAGAGGAACTGCCAAAGATCCACAAGATAATTTAAGGAATATAAAAACAAATTAAATTAAAAGATTAAAACAAAATTAAAAAAGACAACTGAAATTTTAGAATATGATAGAAATACTTCCAAAGATTATTTAGGCATTCTCGTTCAATAATAATTTTACCTTTAAAAGTAAGAATAATTTTAAAAAAACCATAACAGCAACAACAATACGCTGCTGCTACTACAACTAAAATAGCAACAACAACAACTACTTCTACTAATATTAATAATAATAACAACAACTTACAATTTTATAAGGTTATCTGAAGAGAACGAAAACATAAAACTGATCGAAGCTTACTCGTTTCACCGTTTTACTGAAACAAGGAAACGTCTCAGTTTTGTGTTCGTCAACTTCAAAATGCATCGGAACGTTTTTCTGAGCAAATATATATATGAACAAAAACGAACACACGTATACAAAGAGTCTGAGTGTTGCTGGCCTGTGAGTTGGCTCCATTTTAGGCGTTAGAGTATACAATCTGAATGTGCCTCATGTTAAAAACACCTGAAACGAAGGCATAACTAAGCGAGACAACTCACGTCGGAGCCCTTTCTCGGAATGACAAACATCGATATTTCGTCATTCTTGTGAATTTTCTATGCCACGTACCCAATACCCCCTGCCAAAAACCATATGACCGACTATGTCTATATTCTAAATGATTTGGAAAATCATCACCTGGCATCTTCCAACGTTGCATGCCGCGAGAAAAATTCAATATGATTTTAGACGCAGCTCGTATCATACAAAAAAAAAACGAACACACATACATAAGCGGTTGTTAGTTCGTGGGTCGGCTGCGTTTTGGGCGTAAGAGAATATATACTCAATGCGCCTGGTGTTAAGAAAACCCTGCCACCCTAATTGATAGGATAATAATGACTGCTAAAAGACAATGTGCCTCTTTAACGGGAAATTTGTCACCGCAACTATGTTTTACCGTTGATACCGTACAGCAAATTGGCCAAGATTTTCTATCAGAACCTTCTGTCACCAATACCGCCTGGCTGTACTTAAGTAAGGAAGAATTTTTGAGAAAATTACATAAAGGTCAGCTATGGTTCTCGTAGGTAGACTTCTTCAGCCAGGCAGGTTTACAAATACTAACTGGTCCTGGGTTGACAGGAACTGTTCCTGGGTTCAGTATGTGCTGAAATTTAATCCCAGGTCTCCAGGTTGAAAATCTTTATCCTATTTCCTAGTTCTCATAGTCTTCGGTTTTCTTCCTTTCCATAAGGCATTTACTCATAGTGCAAGAAACAAAAGAAAAAAAGAAATGTCTGACGGAATAATAATGGTGTTACCAAAATTCAATAGGAGTAGAATGGTTTTGACTATATGTACATTCAATCCGCGTAGAGGTTATCTGAAATAGCAACAAAAACAGCAACTAGATATGTTATGCCAACGTAGCATAATGGCGTATGATGTGCCAAATTAGAAACATACAACATATCACATGACACCATATTGTCATTAGATACCTAATATATCTGCATAACTGTTTGTGATGATATTATATGTGTGTTGTGCATGCAGACATTTGGTGTTATAATGTAAATATGAAGATTTCAAAAGATGATGTGACGACATCAAAGAAATCCTAAATATATAGAAGTCAACATTGAAATAGTATTTCATGTGAAACGTGACAACACATATTAGTGATTCTTTAAAACTTTTGTTGTTGTCTACTTGTTATATTTGGTTAACAATAGAACAGAAAGCAGCAACAACAGCAACGACGGCATATGGACACGCATCTATCTATCTATCTATCTATCTATCTATATATATATATATATATATATATATATATATATATATATATATATATATATATATATATATATATATATATATATATATATGCGTGTGTATGTGACTGTGCGTGAGTGCGCGCATGTGCGTTTCCATGTCTGTCTTTCGTACATAAATACATGGATATACAAACATGTACACACATATGTGCATATCTCTCACTGTCACTCATTTCCTCCTCTCTCTATGTGTGTTTCTTTGTGTGTATATAGATATGCATGTGTGTATATATATATATATATATATATATATATGTGTGTGTGTGTGTGTGTGTGTGTGTGTATGTGTGTGTATATATATGTGTGTGTGTGCGTATATATATATATATATATATATATATATATGTGTGTGTGTGTGTATACAAATGAGTGTGTACATGTTGGTACAGCTATCACAAGTAACAATGCAAATATTACACAATACGTCTAGAAAACTAAATTTTCGATTATATTAATATATTATATTATTATTATTATTATCATTATTACTAATATTATTATTATTATCATTATTATTAATATTATTATTATCATCATTATCATTATTGTTGTTAATATTATCATCATCATTATTATTATTATTTCTAGCCTTGACACTTTTGCTCTGGCAGATGTAATACCGACACTATAGCAAAAGTGCGTTTCACATCAAATGGTCAAATGTGTTTTGGGTCATTCTTTCTCCAACTTTCTAGCCCCCTCATTACAGTCCTTGCTCTTTGCATCAAGGCTGTTTTCCGAAAGACTGTGGTCCTGATGGTAATTCCTAACCAGTCATCCACCCTTTTACTAGATGCCCCCATTGCGCAAACCTCAATCGGTACTACTTCTGAGCGTCCTGAAAGTTTCCTGCTTTCCCTCTACAGCTCATTATATTTCTTAACCTTTCTAATTTCTTCCTCATTCACCCTGTGGTTCCACGGAGAAGTAATATCCACAATATTTGCTTTCTTCTCTCCTCGGACAACAATGTCAGGTTTTGTACCCTAGATAAGAATATCACACTAGGTAGTCATGTACCACAGGGAAATGAAAACAAATATTTTAACAACAGTAAACGTTTAATGACATTACGCATGCTTATATCAACACAGATCTACAATTCTAGTCTTTACGCTAGAAATGGTGTTGTATATTTTTGGAGAAACATTCTACTGATTTACCAAGCATTTATATTCTCACATCTTTGGTAATAAATAAAGTTACAAGTAAGAATTTTTCGAGATATTCTCGAAGTATAAAAAAAATAAAAATAATAACTAATCATCTATTATTTCTCAACTGTTTCTAGAGAAGGTAAACACTTTATTTTGAAAGAAAAATGAAAAATTTAGCAGGTAATTTCTCCATACTTTATGTAAAAATGAATAATTCCCTGTATTTATTTTTATAGTAAAGCATTATTTTCTCGAAAATGGCAAGAATAATGCATATGCTTTTGCGCGCTTACACACCCCTCCTCCATCTTTCTCTCCCTCCCACCTCTTTCTTTCTTTATCTCTCTCTCTATTACTCTTTCACATGCACATAAGCATCCAGGTCGGCGTGATCGCGGAGTACTTAAACTACTGAACGATATTTCTTCGTCCTGTACATTCTGCCTTCTAATTCTACCTAGGTCACCCTTGCCTCTCGTCCTTTAGGAGACGATAAAATAAGTTCCAGTTGAATACTAGAGTTAAGGTAACCGACTGACCACACTCTCAATAAAAAAATGTTACTGGCCTTGTGCAAAACTTTAAAACGATAAGTGCGGCAAACTAATAGTATTGCTGACACGTCGGGCAAAATGTTCAACGGCATTTCGTCCGTCTTTACATTCTAAATTCTTCCGCTAAACATTTAAAACCCGTATTATTGTTGTTATTTTTTGTGTTATTGTTGTTGCTGTTGTTTTGTTATTTGTTTTTCATCTATGCACAACAGGTTAAACTGTTAAAAAAAAATTCTTAACCTCGGGCTATAACAAATAACATTAGATGCCACACTTCCGAAGCATTCTAACTGTCCCTTATAACATTGTTTTCTGGAGCAGTACCAAAGTATATTTTCTCCATCAATCTGTTGAAATCACTAGGTTTAGTTACTAATGCATATATAACTCCAAGGTTACACTTTCCCCGCACTGTAACTCAATGGCTATGTCCTGTTTTTTTGTTGTTTTTTTTGTCATTTTCTCTAAAACTCTGATAATGACTTCCACATCCTTTGGGACTGTGAAGTCAATTACCTGGTACTTTCCATTCCCTTTGTCTACTACCACTAAATCAGGTCTTCCAACTTCTATTATTTTGTCATTCGGAATGTTAAAATGTCACATTTTATATTTCTTACTTTCTAAAACATTTACAATTTTCATGCTTGTCAGTAACGTTTTCTTCTGTTCATATATGTATATATAACCTGCATTGGCAATCTGCTGACTTTGTCTTTTATCCAATTATTCCTCAATGTTTAATCTTCTGCTGCTACTAACAATCATTATGTCTCCCTTTTCAGCCATCCTTTCTGCAATCACATCCACGTCTCACAATTGCTACTTTTTGCAACTATCTTTGGAAATCTACCATGCAAAATATTCTCTCACTAGTCACATAATCTTGCATCTTTTTTTCTTCTGGTTTGTAACTGCATTTGACATTTCGGGTTCCCTATGTCCGACTCTTACACTAACAGATATTAATAAAATGTGCTCACTATTACCCACATGTGACGGTTATGTACACCAGTTAACGGCTCACAAACTTCTATATATTACTCCATATGATATGTAAGTTTGTATTTATGTATGTATATATGTATGTGTATATATCTATATATGTGTGTGTATATATATATATATATATGCGCAAACCAATGCATGTATACATAGAGAAACAAAGAATGAGAGGGAAAGAAGAGAGAGACAGAGATAGAGATTGAACAATATCTCTGTAATCTATACACAGAATGAATAACTCTAGTAGGTGTGAAGTGTGAATGTATTTAACATCATAATTAATCGCTTTTATATTGTCAAATATGATTTCCGTAAACTAGAAATAGAAATTAAATCGTAAATACAATTTTTCTGGGAGCTAATCACGAATTAAAGATAGCCAAAACCTTCGTAATTTCCTTTTCCACGACTGAAGATGGAACCGACTATCTTTGTGTCTCATAATTTCAACATCTAAAGAAAGTTGCCAACAGCTACATCGTTTCTCCTGCAAGCCTTTCCTGCAGTTTTTAATAGACGATCTTAATAGATGATAAGTGGTTAATTCGATGCTTTTGATGTATTGGATATCTTTGAAAAATGTTGCTCCTTCAATTAAATTTCAAGAATTTCTGAGAAGGAAACTTACTATTGGTTTTGAAAAGATGCTTCTTCGTCTTGATTGAAGTCAGATAGCAATCATTGATAAAGGTTAAGATTGGGTAGAATTTAAAAGATTTCTTCACCTCAATTTTCACCTCATCCACCTGACCATCACTGTATATCATAACTATCATAGCTTAACACAAAGACAATCAGCAACATGGCCAATATCAGGACACCACCATCTTACCAACATCAACAGCTGCATCAACAGTTGGTCGATTATATATCAGCAGCATTGGTGAAATCGTCAACCTCGATATAATCACAAGCATCTACAGCAACTAAATAATCAAACGCATCGTCAAAAGTAAAACAAGCATCAACACACACGCGCGCGCGCGCACAGATACACGAACACACACAGTCAATCGCACTACAATGATTATAAAAAATACCGTCGAATATATTGCAAATATTTCAGCACAACAGATAAGTAAGACACCATAAGCATAGCGACATGGGTCGGAAGTTCCATCGGAAGAAAACGAACTGTACTTGAGGTCCGCGGCGTTCGATTAGTATGCTCAATATTGTCTTGGTTACAATTTGCAGACAAAATGTGTGCAGAAATACACACACGCACATACACAGAAACACAAGCACACACTCACATACATACATGCGCTCACACATGCATGCAAAAGGCATATAGATGCACGCAGACACACATTCGTACCCGCCGGTCGCCAAATCTCTGTACCACATGTCAAGTGGTGGTCATCAAATATATTTATTAGCTATGGGACGCGGACTTCATCAACGGTGAACTAACGAAATACCTACGGTTTGCACGTGACTCACCAGTGAAGTCATAGCTCAGTTGCAGACGATACTGACAGAGGTAGACACGGGTAGCTCAGCAGTAGGTCTTGACATGACCCAACCACATGAAAACAAAACGCAAAACCGAAGTGAGTTCATGTGTGCGTGTGTTGTATAATTAGTTGATATAAATATAAATATTCATGTATTAATTTTATAAAGATTATAGATATGCATACACAAATACGTCTAGCGAATGTTACAGTGTGTATCATACAATCACAGCTATAACATTGCTATGTATATTGGAAATCGGTTGGCTAGAATCTTTCATATTTTATGAATTTCCAGTTTTACCAAATGTAATATCACGTTTCTGATATACAGAGTTCTTCATACGATGCATTTTGGAAACTGGCGAATGTGATTTAATGGCTACATACTTCTTATAAGTTACAACCTACAGAAATTAATAACACATTAACGGCTAGGCCCTCGCTTATAACATGTATTCTGTCTTTCTTTTTGATATGTCTACGTCAGCAAAATATTTGCTTCGAATTGTTGCACAAGGCCAGTAGTTTTGCGGATGGTGGGGGGAAGCAGGTATATTACACCGCCCTAGAGATCAGCTGATATTTACTTTATCAACGCGAAAATTTAAAAAAAAAACGAGAAACAAAATCAACCTCGGTGGATTTTAAACTCAGACTGTCAACCAACAAAATGTTGCTCAACATTTTTCCAGCGAGCTAATGATTCTGCCACCTGGCCATTACTGTATATCATAACTACTTTACTTTTACACAAACACAATCAGAAACATGGCCAATATCAGGGCACCACCACCACCACCACCACCGACTGGTCGATTATATAATTAACAGCTCTGGCGGTATCGTGAACCTCGATATAATCACCAGCATCTAGGTTTCTATTTCCGATACAAGGGCATGGATCTTGAGGGAGGACGAAGCCTATTATATCGACCCCAATAATCAACTGGTACTTATTTTATTGACACGGAAATGATAAAAGACAAAGTCGACCTCGGTAGAATTTACACTCAGAACGTAAAGAACGAAATGCAGCAAAGCGTTTGGCGAGGTGTGCTGACGACTGTGCCAGCTCGCTGCCCTGAGGTCAACAAAATTTCTTGGGATGGGGGCCAGTCGATTAGATCGATCTCAGTACATAACTGGTACTTAATTTATCAACCCCCGAAAGGATGAAAGGCAAAGTTGACCTCGGCGGAATTTGAACTCAGAACGTGGAGACAGACGAAATACCGCCAAGCATTTCACCAGGCGCGCGAACGCTTCTGACAGCTCGCCGCCTAACGTCAGTAAAATATTTCAAACTCTTTCTAATAAGTATGTAAGTTTCACTTTGAATGTTTAATCCTTAAATGCTCGAAATTAGCGAACGTTTTCTGTGACTCATTAATGGTTGGCATTAGATGTTGTTTTACTTCCTTTTTTTTTTTCAGGTTACAACAAAATTTCAATGAATTTGCAATATACATTGCTTTAAACATTCCCTATATCAGTCTTCAACTGAAAATATTTATGTCTGATTCTGGTAATAGAATTGCATCATATACCAGTTCCTAATTAAATACTGCAGATGAAGCATATTTCGTTTGCTAATCAATGTTTTCTCCCACACACAACCTGATAACTCCTACTTCATCGTCTTATATTAATTAAGAACATGAAGAAGGAAAATTAAATATCTAAAACAGTAGACGGCTTTATTAATTGACAACTCTAACAAACATTAATTGGCAAATATAAAGGACAATGGCTGTTTTTGACAAGTTATATCTCGGATGATATCACTTCAATGAAAACAATACAGGAATATTATGTGTGGAGAAGGCTGTTTGAATGTGTGTGCAGGTGAGCCGGAGCGAGGCAGAGAGAGAGAGAGGGGGGGGGAGATAGGACAGAGAAGAAAAATAAAGCGAGTAGGAGATAGGGATGAAGCGTCTCTATGTGCGTAGTTCTACATACGTAGTTCTACATACGTAGTTCTACATACGACTGAAGGAGAAAGTATTAATTACTGAACCACACACACAAACACAAACAAGCATATGTGTGTGCATATACACACACCCACACACATATACACACATACATATACACACACACACGCGTGTGTGTGTGTGTGTGTGTGTGTAAATTATTTAATTTATTACCAAAACTTAAAATTAATAATTCACGTTTCCTATTACGGACTAAGTTTTCAAGAAACACGGCAGACAGACGAACGCATAAACATACCGAGTATATACATACATATGAGAAAATTAAGAAAATGGAGATATAGCATCAATATAAATTATTGTCTCAAACAATCCAACATATTCATTTACAGTTGTTTCAATTTAGACTAAAAGATTAAATATCTATTATTAAATCAATATGTTGGGCAAAGTCTCATCAGATAGGCAGAAAAAATATACCGTACGGTTATTAGGTGTTATGCTTTCGAATCCTCTCAGCGAATGATTCGAATATAGTCTGCTAAGATGATTCGAAAACATAACAGTTAATGACATAATGGTATATCTATCTACCCTTCATCAGATAGACGTCTGTGTGCCACGCATCATGCGTCGATGGGATCGCAGAGCAAGGTGACATAATTAGAGGTTTGCTCAGGAACACAACGGACCACCCGTTATAGGAATTGAAACCACGATCTAGCGATTGTAAGTGCAACATCCTAGCGTAATTCGTAATTTTATTTACGTTTGTCAGTGCAACAGAGAGAGATAGAGGGAGAGAGAGAAGGAGGGCAGAGATATAGTCGTAAGTAGATAAATATATAGCTACAGACCAAGTTAGACAGCTAGGCAGATGAGCAAGACGGTGTAACGCCGTATGTATATCAACAGATATATATTCTTGTGTTCATACCTATATTTCTGTACACATACATGTATCGTCTGCATATATGCGAATATACGCATGCCCACACGCAAACACACACACATAGAAATCTATATGTGTGTATATATATATATATATATATATATATATATATATATATATATATATATATAAACGCACATACATAATTTCCGTGCGTGTGAAGTTTTTACAGTATGTTTATTTTCATTTTGATAAATTTGATTCTTACAAGTAGAATCTCGAGATGGATGAAAACTCTTAAAACAAGTATTTAGTCGCAATAACATTTTTAAAAAAATTTAATTTATTAGTTTAGCTAATTTTTTTTCTATTTATTTATGCTTTATATATTTATTTTGTATTTCATTCAATTCCAATACTTCTATTTGTATCTATTTCTTGTATGTTCAGTTAATGAGAATTTTACAGAATTTTTTTTCTTCTCTACTTTGTACTTTATTTTGTCTTCTTTCGCAATTGTCGATTCTCACAGAGGGTGTCTGTGACAAATTGATAAAATAGAAAACACTTAAAATTCATTTAGAATTTGAGGACTTTCCTTTAAGAAAATAAATTACGAATTAAATAAAAAAAAAAAATGAAATCTGTCTGTGATAATACGTATTTATTTTAAATACTTCGACAGATGGAGTACTCAATCTGACTGTATTGAAAGGAAAGAAATGAGTAGAATACAATTGTAAGTATTTGCTAAATATACTCAGTATGCATTAGTACACAACTAGCGTTACAGTTAGTTTCACTTTGTGTGTGTGTGTATATATATATATATATATATATATATATATATATATATATATATGTGTGTGTGTGTGTGTGTGTGTGTGTGTGTGTGTGTGTGCACATATTTAGATTAATATTTATACATGTCCGTATGTATATGTCTATGTTTTATGTTATGTATCCCTGTGTGTGGATGTGTGTGTGTGTGTGTATATATATATATATATTGGGACCCGTTCGCATCGAAGATCGGTGATTGTCGTACGCTGACGAAGGGTAAATAACCAGACACCCTGGTCTATGCGTATCACGTCAGGTGGATGATGGGAATGATTACTTCCCTTTGCAAATACTGATAGGGCACAGAAAGTGTGTCAATAGCCAGCTGGAGGAGATGTTCTCCTGAGGCTAAAAGCTACAGTAGCATTCAACAACAAACAGATGCATTAGTTTAACGCTCGGGATGTGAGAAAGTCTTTTACGTTTCGAGCCTACGCTCTTCAACAGAAAGGAACACAGAAATAAACAGAGAGAGAACATAAAAGATTTAGTGGCTAGCGATCAATCATGGCGAATATATATATATATATATATATATATATATATATATATATATATATATATATATATATATATATATTGCACAAACGAAATTGTGAGGTCGTTGGCGACATTGACAGTATACATAAGAAACAAAAATAATGCGAAAAATAGAACGAATTAATATCCGGATTTCTGGTGTTGTGGAAACTGATTTTCCTACTCTTGTGTAAATAATTGGCCAAAGAGGGACAAAACAAAATAATCAATATAGGTAGTAAATTTATAGCATCAATGCTGCAAGTGTTGTTATATGGATAGATTTAGCGTTTATAAGTGTAGATTAGATTTGTACACAGCTATCTTATCATTTTACGTATAAAAGGTTTTCTGCAAAATGATACTATGTTTCATTAAGATTACTTATTCTTTCAAAAAGAGCAAACTATATGTCAACGTTTGTGCTTATTTCATTTTAGCAAGGAAGAAAAGAAGGGATATATCGTGTCATAAATGACGTCATAAATTTATTCCGTTTGGTGATACGTAAATTAATTGGAATCTATTGATCAATTAACCCTACCTTTAAGGATGAAATTGGCTTTAATATTCACATTAACTGTAAATTAGATCGGTTTGATCTGCTATCATCACCATGCAATTTATTACAGTACAGATATATTTGATAGGAACTAGGAACATTTAACTGTACGTGAATTGCGCGAGCGCCCTTTAGTGCCAGAATACCGAGTCATGTATATTGGTGTCAGCCAAATGCAGTACCTGTCAAAGGTGGTAATATCCAATGTCACCAAGAAATCACTACCAGTCAAGAACATATTGTATGTGTATATGTGTATGTGCGTTTGTGTGTTTTATGTAAATGTAGACGTCAAGAAAAGGCCGGTGGTTTGAATGCTGAGGAGTAATTTGATGAAAACAAAAGTATTAAGGACAAGCATTGAGGACAAAGTATGTGAAATGCAGAATTGATAAAACAACTAAGAGCGACAAACCCAGAATGTGTGGTGAGAGGGATGAAAGTGTGGCGTATTGTTAGTGAATGCCTGAATTGGGTACAACGTGCATACAAAAGACAAGATGACATTATGTTCTGTATCTAATGTTTTGCATGTGTAGAGGACGCGTTTCATTTTGTCGAGCCTTTCTTTTTTGCTGCTCGATTTCTTCGTAGTCTCTTCTAGTTTCTACAATGTTTGTGGTTCTGATGATGATAGAATACAGCCAGCTAGTACAGTTTCGGGCTTGCGTTTCAAATTTATGCTCAAGTCCACTAATTAGACAAAGATGTATAATTATTTCTGTGTAGGGCGCGCTTCACATACCACATATAACTGAATCGAGTGAATGGGCTTCACCTGCACGTGACTCGCTGTCGCTTATAAATTGTTATGAAATGTTGACACTCTGCATAACATCAAACAATGGACAAATCCTGGTTCCAAGAAATCGTTGTGTTAGGTTTCATACTGTGAGTGTTATGTGTGTGGTTAACCGCGTGTAAATGCGTATCAGTAGGACTAAACGTACCGTTAGTTGTACGTCTCTCTCTCTCTCTCTCTCTGTATCTACTAATGTTTTGCATGTGTAGATTGCATAAGTCTTCGTTTACAAGGATGTTGCATTGCATCTGATTTCACGATTATACACATTAGTATATACATACAAATATACATACATACGCCCACATATATATATATATATATATATATATATATATATAGCGTGTCAGTATGTGTATGCATATTTATATATACGTATATACGCTTCGATGTATATGCGCATATCAATGTAAAAGCTGGAAGCTTATTCATTAAAGTTCAATCTAAAATTTCATCATACGAAAAATAGGAATAAGTAGATAAGTTCGTGGATTCTTGGGATGAAACCATAGATATTTGGGAAATAATTTCGATTTTGATATAAAAATTAAATCTCATATGCGATTTGGTTATAACCTGGTATGAAGTCATGTTTTCAGTGTATATTTTTTTTTTCCTTCAGCGAGAAAACCAAGTCTCTTGTTGATGTGTAGTGTGTGCGCATGCATTAAACAGGCTCAAGTACCTTAATATATGAGGAATATTATGCACCCATACATATATACATATATATATATATATATATATATATATGCTTGTATATATATATATATATATATATATATATATATATATATATATATATATATATATATATATATATATATATATGTTTGTGTGTTTATGTTTTTATATATATATATGTATATGTTTGTGTGTTTATGTTTTTATATATATATATATACACGTTTGTATATATATATATATATATATATATATATATATATATATATATATACACGTTTGTATATATATATATATACACGTTTGTATATATATATATATATATATATATATATATATATATATATATATGTATATATATATATATATATATATATATATATATATATATATATATATATATATATATCCATATTTATAAATGTGTGTGTATATTTGTGATTGTAGATGTATATATATGAGTGTTTGTGTGTGTGCCTGTGTTTGTGTGCGCTTGTATGTGTTTCTTCGTGTTTGTGTGCGTGTGTGTGTGTGTGTGTGTGTGTGTGTGTGTATGTGTGTGTGTGTGTGTGTATGTATTCTCCCGTTACTTTAATTTTTTAATAGAGATTAATTCTTAAGAGAATGTTCTTTTGGTATCTTCATCTAAGATATTTGTTCAGAAATTAATTCTCCCTACTTCATTCTCTATACCTTTCTCACATTTTCTTTCTCTCTTCCTCTTTCTTTCTTTCTCTGTCCAATTAAATAAATTGTATTGACGCGAGTGATTAATTTTTCTGCGTTAAAATTATTGTTCACAGTTGACAGCCATTAACTCCTAACTCTAACATTCATCTTAAATGCATGTCATACTTCAATGACGACACTGCTAAATTCGTCGCTTTTTTTTTTCTTCAGAATTTCTAATGGTCAATCGTTTTCTATTCAATTTTATTTTATATCTAAGGTTCTGTTGTGTTTGGATTCACGTACATGATTCTATGTTAGATTCATTTCAATGTGAATATTTTTATTACGTGAAATTTACGCATGTCACTCTAAGCATATAATAGAAAACACTTATTCACGGTACTATGCAATAGGACTGAACGTCGTACCATGTAGTTAGGAAGCAAGCTTTTTACCACACAGCCACGCCAACGCCTAAGAATAACCTTCAAAATTTTATTGTTCAAATAATGATAGAGATGGAGGGAATTGTTAACAGCAATCTTTCCAGGATACCTTAAGCGTAGCAACATATTCAGAGAAAGATACGGTCCAGTTTATGAATGGCATTTAAATCATCGACATCTAAAGACACAAATGCAAATTTGGCATCAACCTAATTCGAACTCAGCAGCCGGTTTCTTATCGCTTACTGTTCATATTTCATTTATTCGCCTCCTTTACATATTATGCACATACCGCGATTCTGGGAGCAAAAATCTATTTGCAACAGAACCATGTTTCAGTTAGCGCCAGAGTTTGACGCATTTTTTAAAAGAAGTCGCTAGATAATCATTGAGGTATTTGACATTTCAGATTATATTAATGAATTTGAATTAACTTATTGATTTCGAAGTATTAAGTTCCATATAATGTATTACATTCTCCAGAAATTGTGTGTTTCTTTGTGGTCCTGTCACAATCAAATAATTTATGAAATGTTAAAGAATAATATATTGACACCTTTTTCTAAGTAGTTATTGACGTACAATATACTTTTAAAATATTTAAACTAAACAATATCCTTTAATTCTCTTTATGCTTTTACATGTTTAAATCATTTGACTGCTTTAACGGGTTTTAATCCATAAAATTGACCCAATGACTTGGTCATTGTAAGCCTAGTACTTATTCTATCGGTCCTTTCTGCCGAACCGCTAGATTACGGGGACATAGACACACCGACATCTGTTGTCAAGCGGTTGTGGGGAGCAGACACAGACAGAAAGACACACAAGCATATATATATGCTTGTGACATATATATATATATGCTTGTGACTCCTTGAGCAAGTGTCTTCTACTATAGCCTCGGCTGACCAAAGACCTGTAAGTGGATTTGGTAGTCGGAAACTGAAAGAAGCCTGTCGAATATACACACGCACACACATATACACACTGTGTGAGTACGCAGTTGCGTATATGTGTTTGTGCATACGACTCGTATGTATGTTTGTCCTCAATCACCCTTTCATAACTGGTGTTGTAATGCTTACGTTCCTGTAACTTAGCGCTCCGGTAACAGAAGCGACGGAATAAGTATCACGCTTTATAAAGATTATCCCACTGTGAATTCTGCGAGGCGATACTCTAGTATGGACAATTATTTATTATTTTTCATCATAATCGTAAATAAGGGAGCACAAGGATTCTTAGATTGTCAGTAAAATTGCCTCGCAATATTTTCCTGCTGTTTTATGTCCTAAAGTCGAATATTTGTAAGGTTAACTGCTATTCAACGATAATAATGGACAAACGCTGCTTTATTTAACTGAATCCTGCCCCTCCCAGGTATGTAAGGGTTGCTAAAAACTTCGAGTAAGGAAACCGAATGAATATTGCTAATTTCTGTTGGCTTCTTGATGGCGAATGAGGTAAAAGTCTTTAACAGCAGCTATTTCCCATTTACGAGGCTGCGAGCTGGTAAATGTATTAATACGTCGGGTGAAATGCTTTGTGTCATTTATTCTGTCAGTGCATTCTAAATTCAAATTTCATCGAGGTAGAGATGTCCGTTCATTTTTAAAGGTCGATCAAATAGCTGTCATTCGGGTAATTTGGTTGATTTAATCGTCTAACCGTGCCGCCTCTTTGCATTGAACGCCTCGTACAAGAACTAACAACGATTGTTATTGTTATAGTTGTTTTCATTACTAACATTATTATTATCATCAGTTTCGTCAACATTGCAATGACTTTCTCTGTGGAAATCTTTATATCGTACAAAACAGGGATTGCAGTACAGAAATATGGCCGAACATGGGAAGTTTAAATTCGCATCTCATCGGTACAAATCCAATAACGTTATGTACCAGTAATTTACTGCGTTCACGTTAATCAAGAATTCATCATCCCTAAATTTTGACTGAAGCGTCAGTGTTATAAACTATTACTATTATCAGGATTATCATTTGTGGAGGCGTAAGACTTGGTGTTTAAGTTGTGGGACTCGTGATTGTATGATTGTGGCATCCATAACTGGACTGGAAGATGCTTCGTGTTCTTGAGCAAGACACTTCATTTCACGTTGCTCCAATCCACTCAGCTGTCAATAATGAATAATCCTACAACTGCCTGGTTCCCTCTCCAGGGCTGCGTGTGTGATACACATGCCAACGGCACCGACAGACCGGCATTATGATTCTATATGACTCGGAAAGGTGCTTTATGATTATCATTATACAATCTAATCAAGAGGGTGAGCGGGAAAAATGCTTTGCAGTATTTCATCCGTTCATGCGTTCTGAGTTGATATTCCGCCGAGGTCGACTTTGCATTTCATCCACTTCGGAGTTAATAAAATAAGTACCAGTAGAGTACTGGGGTCGATATAATCTCTTATCCCCTCTCCTGGAAATGCTGGCCTTGTGTCAAAATTCGAAATCCTTAAACAATATAATCTTATCCATACTCAGTGATTATTATTGTTACTATTTATTGTGTGTAATTTAAACACATTATTGTCATCATAATCATCAACCTAATTATCTTCATTTTCGTCATCCTCCTTATCATCACCATATTAATCATCAGCAGCAGAAAGAGCAACAGCAGCATAATAGTCATCATCATTATTAAACATCCTATTCAACACCATTAAGAGCAGCTGGACTGGTATCCAGAAAAACATCCTCATCTTAGTCATCATCATCACCAACATTAGCTTGAAGATTATCCTCAGATTCAAATTTATCATTTTCGTATTGTTTTTCTCTCACCATATAATACATACATATGTGTTTGTGTATGTGTGTGCTTCTATGTGTGTACCTGTATGTGTGTGCATTTGTGTGTACATTGATTTTTATCTTTTTCTGTTTCATTGAATAATAAATAATTTGAAAATCCTTCTAAAGTAAAAAAGTGAAACATCAGTATATTTTTTCAAAAATATTATTTGACATGTAAATGAATCGAATCAGGAAATAAATCGGGAACAAATTTCAAATTTCTCCTAAAATGTGCACAAAGAAAAAATATGAACGACATTTATTGTCAAGAAAAATGCACATCAAACGTTTAATTAAATTTATGATGCAATACTAAATTACATTTGCATTCGGAAATTCGACACAGGGAAAGATTGAAGGAGCATAAAACAGAAAAACAAGACGAAAACAAATTTATATATATGTGTGTGTGTGTGTCTGTGTGAGTATGTTTCTATATGTACACCAATATGTGTATACATATGTGCATATATATATATACACACATGCATATATATAATTATATACACATATGTGTATGTATATATATATATATATATATATATATATATATATATATATGTGTATGTATATATATATATATATATATATATATATATATATATATGTGTATGTATATATATATATATATATATATATATATATATATATATGTGTATGTATATATATATATATATATATATATATATATATATATATATATATATATGTGTGTATGTATATATATATATATATATATATATGTGTGTGTGTATGTATATATATATATATATATATATATATACATATATATATATATATATATATATATATATACATATATATATATATATATATGTATTCATGCACACACACACACACACACACATACATACAAACTATATATATATGTGTGTGTGTGTGTGCATGCATATGCATGTATGCACACAGACAAATCCGCACACACATATGGATTAACACAAGATTACACACAGTACGTATAATTAAACTTCTAATGTTTTATTTTCCTTAGTATTATTGATATGGAATATCATAGATTTATAAAAAAAAAATGATAAAACAGTTATAGAAATTAGCGATGATAGGATGTAGGTGTGGATTTGTTAGTCAAAGAGATATTTTGGATAGATTTCATGATGCCCACTATAATCAGTACGATTGATGTAACTTAATTGCCCCTGTGTGTTTGTGTGTGGTTATCTTCGCAATTTTTGCGTACATGCTTGAAGAGATGTATATACATATATGCGTATATACTGCAATAATACATGATCAGCCTCACAAACAGGCTCCTATAAACACAAAACGAAATACGTTTACACACACAGGCGCACACTCATATATATATATATATATATATATATATATATTATTGCAGTATACGGTAGTAAAACATCCCCCTACTTTGAAATTTTAACAAATTATTATCCAGAATCTCAATAATAGCAAAAATAATTCTTTTTGCTATAAGCAGAAGGCCTGAAATTTTGTGGGAAAGGAGCAGCCGATTGAATCGACCCAGTCTTTTACTGTTACTGAAAGGCAAAATCGACCTCGGCGGAATTTGAACCGCGAACGTAACGACGGGCAAAATATCGCTAAACATTTCTTCCAGCGTACTAACTATCCTGCCAGCCGGCCGCCTTCAGTAATAATAATAATAATAATAATAATAATAATAATAATACTAATAATAGTTTCTTTATTGGCCACATGGGCTGAAGACAAAATGAATAGGGACAATACAAAATTAGAGACAACGAAAAATGGGGTTTAACACAAAATCGAGTAAACAAGAAAATAGCATTGATAACAATACAATTAAACAATAAAATCCTCACAGGAATTCACAACCGAGGAACCCCACAGATTCTGGTTACCCCAATAGCCAGATGTACATTTATACTGCCCACTCTAAGCAATACCTTGTTAGACGATGGGAATGTTTGAAAGTAGGCGAGAGCTACTTACCAAGGATTTGCAGGGAAGTGGGAGTGCCTACTCCGTCCCTTTTGTTGGATGTGGGTTTTTTCTCCCCAGCAGTTCCTTGTAAAGTCTGATATTGAGGTCCTTTTGAAAAACTCCTACAAACTGGGGATACCTAGATTTCAATATTTTGTATTCGCTTTCAGTAGATTTGAATATTTTTATGTGTGCCGGTATATTTGCCGTTGGTGTGACATAATAGGATTCTGTAATATCCATGTGTCTGTGAATGTATTCTATTAATTCGTTATTTTTTGTACTTATAGCCATGAGATTTATAACGTCTGGTTTATGATTATTTGGTGAAATGCTGTCTATTTGTTGTGTATGTAGACTATTTTGTGTTTTTGATGGTTGTGGAAGTTGTGGTTGTAGTGGCGGGGATGATGTTATTCTTGCCTGTGTGTATGTAGGTGAGTTCATGTATGGTGTCCCATTGTTATTGTTCGTTCCCTCCTCCACTTTCTCGTACTTGCCTGTTTTTTTTTTAATTTGTTCATGGTTATCGTTTGCACCCTTCCGTCTTCCTTTTCGTGTGACGGTTTGCCATGCCTATCCCTCCTTATTTCCGTCGTTTCCGTGGTCCGAATAGAGGAGGGATATTTCTTCCGCAGTTATTTGTTTTACTGTTGGCATTCTTAATGATGTTATCATTAATTTCGGTGGGAAGTTTCCTGTTGCTGCTGTTGTCATTGCTGTTTGTGATGTGGTTGTTGCTGCTTTTGGTGTGCATTCTGCTTGACGTTGAGCAGTTGTTTCTACTCCAGACGTTGTTGTAGTTGCAGCTACCGCCGGC
This sequence comes from Octopus bimaculoides, assembly GCF_046866305.1. Taxonomy (NCBI): domain Eukaryota; kingdom Metazoa; phylum Mollusca; class Cephalopoda; order Octopoda; family Octopodidae; genus Octopus; species Octopus bimaculoides. The sequence goes on from NC_142949.1 coordinate 3,798,407, forward strand.
GCTGTAGTGTTTTTTTATTGATGCTGTTGTTTCCAATTGTCTCTGTTGGTGATGTTGCTGCTGTTGCGTTTGTTTTAGTGACTGTTGTTCATGTGGTTGTAGTGGTGTTAATGGTTGCTGCAGCTCATTGTTTTCACTCTTGTTCACAGGTGTTCCTTGCGTTGTTTGATATATTTAGCGCAATAGTGAACATGCAATAGTGAACATGCCTACACTATTCTCATCGTTTTCCATTGGGACAGTAAAAATCTAGCTGTAATTCAGTTTATTTTTCTTATCACGTAACTGCTGACATGTGCTGTTTAGCAGAATGAAAGGGTGAGCCTAAAGATATGAAATAGTATGTTTACTTGCTGTTTCGTAGGGTTTCACATACAACATTAGCTCTAGAGCGCGAGGCAGCAGTTGCAGCAACGTCTCTTGTAAGTCGAGATGCGCATTGTGCTGCAGCCTCTGCAGCTCGTGAAACAGCTGTTGAAGAAGCATCTCTTGTAAGTCGAACTGCGCTTAGTACTGCAGTTTCTGCAGCTCGTGCAGCAGCAGTAGAGGAAGCATTTCTTGTTCGGCGTGATGAACGTTGCTCGTTGCGCAGTGATGCGTCCTAACCGATCATAACACTGCTCTTCACTTTCCTTTCTTCGCGTCCTCAGCAGATTCATTTGCACGTATGCGTTTACTTTTCTTTGCAGCATTTTTTTGCCGACCTATATTGGATGTTTTGCATCGAGGGATGGTAGAAAATTAGCTGTTTACGCAATGGAAAAAGTCCTACGGAAAAAGCGGTGAATGTGTAGCACACAAAAAGTAGTGAAATGTAGTTCGCAAAAATATTAATCAAACAGACCGAGTTAAGGATTTTTAATATTGGGTAAGAGTTTTGAAGTGGCTAGTTTAAGTTGGAATAATCATATGAAAAAGAGCGCTCTCGTGAGAACAGAGGCAAATCGTAACTCGCAAATGAATACTGCTGGCAGTACTGTGCAAGCATTTGATAAGAGCTCATCACAGCTGACAAAGAAAAGTATTGATTTTTTTTCAGCCGGATGTGTGTCCCGTTGTTTTCACTGGCTCAAGTTAGATCTTAAATGATCTGCGAGTAGTCTATTTATGTTGGAGGCGCAGAAAAATCGTCCTAAGTCAAAGAGAGCACACATGTCAAATTTGGTAAAATTCGGTTGAAAATTGTAGGAGTAGAAGTGGTTCACACAACACACAGACATACAACATCCCTTTTAATATATAAGATATATATATATATACATTAAAACAGAATACTTATACCTATATAATATATACAAGCATGCATGTAAATGAATTTAGAAAGCCATAAGTGCCTACACGTATATACACGCACAGAAACACACACACACACACACACGCATACATATATGTGCGTGTATATATATATATATATATATATATATATGTGTGTGTGTGTGTGTGTGTGTGTGTGTGTGTGCGTGTGTGTATGTGTGTGTGTGTATATGTATATATATATATATATATATATATATATATATATACATAAATGTATATATGTATATATATATATTTATATAAATGGTTATATATATATATATATATACACACACATACATACACACATAATATTTATTTACATATGAACAGCAAAGATATAGACACGCATGCACACATACATACACTTTACACACTATTGATTTCTACATCAGAGAACATGTTTGAACTTTGCAATAAATATTTCTAATATATTTTATAACATGTACATTAATATATGCACATACATATGTATACACACACACACAAATATATATCCATACATACATACAAATACACACACACACACACACATTATATATATATATATATATATATATATATATATATATATTATATATATATATATATATACATACATACATGCACACACATTCATAAACATGAGGAACAGGGAGAGACGAGACAAAGAGTAAAAAATATGTTGAGAGAAACAGATAGAGAGGAGAGTGAGAGAAGGAGAGAGACAGCGAGAGAATGTGATAGATTCATGAGTCGATAGACAGACTTACAAATGTGCATTGCTCTCTTTGTCCAATACGTATTTCGTCTTCTTTTACTCTCTGCACCTCTTCGTTATTTCCCATTTTACTATATCCTACACACTCACTTATCCATTGTATCCTCTTATCGAAGGTCAAAGAGATAACAGGACATAGGCAAAAAAAAAAAAAAAAAAAGATAACGTTTACACTGCGTGCTTCAATAGGAAAATTATTTCACTTGATTGTTCGTAAAGTAACAAAAAAACATATGCATCAGATTTATAAATATTATATCCCCTCTGCTATACATGAGTATATCCATCCCGAGAATAGCCTGTAAAATTCATGGAGGCAGCAATGTTTATTATAGACTCTATCGGAATGTTTGAGAAGATAGCAAAAACCAAAGCCAACGGAAATATCTGCTTACTTCATACGAGGAATCTGATTTAATAAGAATTATATGGAGATTGTTAGCAAATAGTAAGGAAATCGTAATGTTATTTACCGATTGTATTCGCAAAACAACTAAATAAACAATCACTGTTTTTTTCTAATGTGCAATGGAGCTCTCGGCAAAATTATAAATATGTAATAATTTCTTTTTTTTTTATGACTGACAATAAATATTGTAACATCCCGATTCCTTAGTTTGCTGTAGATTAATACGTTATCGAAAACCAAAACGGTACACACACACACACACACACACACACACACACACACACACACACACACACACATATAGTAAAGATTATTTGCCAAAATAATGTGGCAGTCCCGATTAGGACGAATATTACTGTTTTTCTTCCTAATTAGGACTGCCACATTATGTTGGCAAATAATCTTTACTCTAGAGTATTGTTACTGAATGTTTCCTGTTCAGAGATTTAGAAAGAATAATTCATACATACATACATTTGTGTGTGTATGTGTGTAGTAACAAGCTTCCTAACCGCATGGTTTCATGATCACTTCCACAACGTGGCATATTGGGCAACTGGCTTCTAGTATACACTCGGGCCATATAAAATCTTCTGATTGGTTGTCGGAGACGGAAACTAAAAGAAGCCCGTCATTGTTTTATATATATATATATATATATATATATATATATATATATATATATAGTAAAGGCGCATAGCTCAGTGGTCAGAGCGTCGAGCTTACGATCGCGAGGTCGTGAGTTCGAATCCCGTACCGGGCTGCGTGTTGTGTTCTTGAGCAAGACACTTTATTTCACGTTGTTTCAGTTCAGTCAGATGTAGAAATGAGTTACGACGTCACAGGTGCCAAGCTGTATCAGCGCCTTAGCCTTTCCCTTGGATAACATCAGTGGCGTGGAAAGGGGAGGCCAGTATTCATGGGTGACTGCTGGTCTACCATAAACAACCTTGCCAGGACTTGTGCCTCAGAGGATAACTTTCTAGGTGCAATCCCATGATCAGTCCTGACCGAAGGGGGGGTCTCATATATATATATATATATATATATATATATATATACACACATAGATTCATATATCGGAGGAGATAGGTGTATGCACATTTTTTTGTACAATGCATGTATATTCATCGTTATATAAATATCTATCTATCTATTTATATATGTGTGTGTGTATAAAGAAATCTATATCGTTATGTATATGTATTTATATATATTATTGAGATAGCTTAGATATTTTTCGACCAAAGATTGCTCCAGCCCATGTGTAACTTAATAGCATATATACAGATGTAAATAGATTGCGCGCGCGAGAGAGAGAGAGAGAGAGAGAGAGGGGGGAGAGGAGAGAGAGAGGGGGAGAGGAGAGAGAGAGGGGGGAGAGGAAAGAGAGAGGGGCACATACTGAGGGGTACACACAGAATGTGATGGAGGTTAACAATTGTGTTGCGATGTCACGATATTTATAAGTTTATTTCGAAATATAGCAGGCTTGCATATTACATAAAATTAATAAAGAATCCCTACTTCACGGCCACATTTATTTCGATCAACGCTGCATTCCAAGACTACTGGAAGTCGTAGGAAACATAATTCATTATATATGTGAAAATGACTACAAGTTCATCGTGCCTTGCTATTTAAAATATTGCTGACATCTCAAAAGTAATATTACGTATCGCGGTTCTTCGTAATTAGGAATCTTAAAAATTATATCGATGTCGCTATAGAAGTTATTTCAAAATTTTATTTTACAATATTTATTAGCACAGTGAATTTAAAGAACATGATTTGCAAACACGTTTTCGTGATCGGTTCTTCTCCGTGGCACATTGATCCAGACATTTATTATTATAATTTTTTTTTTAGCTCCGGGACGACCAATGTCTGTTAAATTTTATTTGTGGAATCCCAAGGATTATACGAAGCTGAGTTAGAAGACATTTTTTTTTTCATTATGTCAAGCTTTAAATAAACTATCCTAATAGGAATGTATGAATAATTTTATTCCTGTGTTTGACCAATTTTCCTTTACTATTTTGTGCAATTGATTTATTTTTGTATACCGTATAATAGAGTTGCCGTATGATAGGGTTGCCACAATTTATGTTTGCACATCAGACACCTTTTTTCCCCACCTTCCGATCGAGGTATGCCTGAATTAGCCACAGCTCCTTATTTTTATTGGTTGTTGTTGCACTTTCTTTGGTCTTATAAGTTTTATCCACCAGAATGGTGTTAGTTATTTTTTAATCTGGGCCTAAGAAGAAGATTTCTTTTACTTAGCAAAAAACATGTGGAAAAGTTTGGAGTGAGTCGCTAATATCCACAGGAGCCGGTGCCTCGTTCTTCCTGTTTTTGAACCCACAGCAAGAAAAAATATAAGCTGATTTCGGTGGCATTTGAACTCACAATACACAGAGCCGAAAAATGTATCGCAATTAATTTCATGACGACACTAATAGATAGTATCACTTTAAACAATAAACAAAGCAATCTCTAATGAACAACTAGAACAAAATACACAGCAGCAGCAGCGAAGACAACAACATGAATATCGACATCAATGGAGATGGGAGAAATGAATAAACAAAACAAAAGTTTGAGGTGGAATCATTTGCAAAAGTAATTAAGACGAACACAGATGAATGAAAGACGAAGAGAACCATAAGTGAGTAGGGTGGAAGTAGACGGAAGAGAACGATGAACAAGCTGTAAAGATTGTAGCCAAAGATCAATTAAGGTTGGCCTCAGAAAAGAGCAGCGGTATGTTAAACGGTCGTTCTTTGGCTGCCGAGTTCTGTTGGCAGCGAGAATGATGGCTATCAGCCAAATAAGATAGTCACGGAACATTGATTTCTGGAGAGATACGATACGGCATCAATCAGTAATAAAGTATTTGTGCGGAGTCGATATTTCCGATGCATATCAAAGACATCTACAAGCTTCTCTTGTCGTGTTTATTATAGCAAACTGACTGAAACTATAAAACTAACCCAAATATGTTGACCTTATAATAATCTGTCCGATACATACATAAAATTTAGAGAAAACTAGGTTTCCTTCGGCATATGTTGATTTTATATACCTTTTTGTTTTTTAAACAGTTATTTTTTTATTTAGAGGAATACATTTTTATACTTTTCAAAATAATATTTGTCCAGAATAATTTTCTGCGAACAATTTTCGTTAATTTTCTCATAGAAACTTATAAAAATCGCTATATCAAAACTAGGAAGAGAAGCTTACTTCACAACCACAAGGTGCAAGGTTCAGTCCCATACCATGACAACTTTTGCAGGAGTCTTCTCCAGAAGTCTTGTGAGTTGGCTTAGTAGACGGAAACTGAAAGAGAAGCTTGTCGTGTGTGTGTGTATGTATGTATGTATGTATATATATATATATATATATATATATATATATATATATATATATATAAGAGAGAGAGAGAGAGGTCAACAAAGTGACAGAGGGTACTAAGTAGTACCAGCATTGATTGCTAGAAAGAAAAGTCAAATCAACCCCATCACCACACAGGCACTATCTTTATGGCGGACAAGGGGAGACAAGCACCCCACTGGACCTAGCCAGATTACCTCCGATTTCGAATTTTGGTGCAGAGCATCTCAATTATCATCGGTGGCTCTTACCGCGCCTAGAGTTAAACTCAACTCATCTTGTCAGCTTATAATTAAACAACTTCATCGTGGTCAGAGTCACCGATGAGAATTGAGATGCTCTGCATGAAAATTAGAAATGGCCGGTGATCTGGCTACGTCCGCCGGGGTGTTTGTCTTCCCCCTTTCAGTTAAGATAGTGCTTCTGTGGCGATGGAGTTGCTTTGACATAAATAGCAACGGTTGCTAGAACCACACGTGTGCGTATGCTTACATGAGCGAGTGTACATGCGCCACGCAGTTTGCGCGAGGTCGTCTATGCATCCATATCTGTTAATGGTTATTTTAAATACTTTTCTTACCGTGTTACGTTTTCTTTTTCATCTTTTATATAAATGAAGATATATACATTGTTTTGCTGCTTCTCTTTACAAGAAATAAGATGATACATTGCGGAACTGTTATTTAAATCAGTCTACCAAATCCACTTACGAAGCTTTGGTCGGACCAAGGCTATAGTAGAAAACACCTGCCCAAGGTGCCACGCAGTGGGACTGAACCCAGAACCATGTGGTTGATAAGCAAGCTACATACCACACAGCCACTCCTAAGCCTATTGGAAATTATTATTATTAATAT